>NW_028082491.1:0-780 GCF_014824575.4 Sturnira hondurensis
GCCTTGGGAGGAGGATGACATGCTGGTGACGGGTTAGCAAAGTGCTCCCAGGACAAGCCAGTGAGGGGACTGGGTGGGAAGGAGCTGAGGGAAGGTGCAATCTCAGTCTCGTCCCCAGGACTTGGGTGCGGGCCGTGCCAGGCTGTCCCTGAGCCCAAGACACCCTGCCCACTCCGGCGTGGTAGCTCTTGAGTTCCCTTTTTCTTTACCTAGTCTGAGTCGCGTGCCAGCAAAATTGTTCCAATCGCTTGGAAATGATGGGTGAGGCCAGGGAGGTGTGAGATGACTCTGAGGGGCGGGGCGGTGGGCATGCAGCCGAGACAGGACAGTCATGGTGCTCACACACACAGGGCATGCTGTGTCGGGCTCAGACGGTTCCAGGATCGGGGAGCTGGTTTCCAGTCTGGGACAGGCATTGCGGTACGTGACCTCAGTGTCCTCGCTGTAAGAGCGCAGGCATTGTGAACTTCTGGAAGATTCCGAGGGTTGGGCGCAGCACACTGGGTGAAGAGGGGCTTCGCGTGGGGCAGCACAGACAGCACCCATACTGCAGGCTTCCCGCTCTGCCCGCTTCGTCCGCGATGCCTCTTGTTTCTCGTGATCTCTCCCGGGGTCCCGATGGGGCTCACACTTCACACGCCGCAGTTCCACTCCCCTCACAGCGTCCTCGTGTGCCACGTCTGGTTTCCCTTCGATGTGTCCCTTTGGGTTCAGGTGGCTGCTGTGCCCAGAGGAGGCTGATGGACAGATGGAGAACTGACGTTTAAGGTCATCTGTTCT
>NW_028082492.1:0-1157 GCF_014824575.4 Sturnira hondurensis
GTCCCCCATGACTCCAGAGAAGCACTACGAATGACAATGACCAAACTTTGGTGTCCGAGAGCAATGCCTGAGCAAAACTTTAAAAATAGTTGTCTGTTTTGAAGCAAATATAATTATATGATGGATATAATATTAGTCTTATAAATCATAAGCACTTCTTCATACATGTTGAATACTGATAAATGTGCCCAAAATCCTAATCTAGAAATTCTGACATACAAGGAAATGTTACTGCATGTAGAAATAAAAGAATAAGCCAGATGAAATAACTAGAATAATGAAAGAGGAGATGTGATAAATATGGCTATATTAGTAGTCAATAGTATTGCTCAAATCAGTAACCTCGGAACACAGATGTTTAGTCTCCCAAATGCCAGTCTCTTTGGATCATGAGTTTTCTCCCTGTGTTCCTAAGGGGGGGTGGGGTGGGGGGGAGCTGGACCTATGCCTCTCCCCCATGGCTAAAAATATCTAAAACTACTAGAAAAGTGCTGAAAACTAGATATTTTTGCTGCAAATATCTGTTATTATATCAGTTTTCCTACTTTGTTGTTTAAATTCAGAAAGTTAAAATATAAAAATATACCTCTTTACATTCTCTTCATCTCATTAAGGAATCTTTATATCATATAGTTCTTTACTGCTTGTCTCACATGTCATCTGTACATACATAACTTAAAAACTAAATACCAAGATGTATAAATTTCTCTATTTCTGTGTTATTTTTACAAAGTTCTGTAAACATTGTAAAAGTTTATTATTTTTAACATAATTTTTAACATAAAAATGTTAACATAACAATTATGTTAACATATTTTTAACATAAAAAGATTATTATTTTTTAACATAACGACATGAAATTCGTAAGTTGTAACATCTTTTTCTAGGTAGCTCATGGGACTCAAGGCCTTACAAAGGCAGGGAGAAACGTAGTCGCTCACAGAAATGGAGCAGCAATGTGACCACAGAGCTCCAGTAATGACCTTCTCATGTGCCCAGCTTCTCTTCCACAAATGTAAACTTTAAGTAATCTCAGATGTTCTACCACACTTGAATAAAGAGCTGTTGAAAACATTTTTTCCAACCTTCGAATGTTAAACATTGCTAACCATCAGGATCTCCCCAGTTGGCCTTCAAGGAAAGATACTGGTTGATGC
>NW_028082493.1:0-551 GCF_014824575.4 Sturnira hondurensis
GGTTCCGCCCCAAAAGCGCTTGTACTTGGTGAGGGAAAACAAGCTGAGTGACGAGAGGCCATGCGTGGCCTACGGAGGGTGACCCTGGCTGTAGGCAGCTGCTGTCCTAACAGCTTGGCCTGGGGACAGTTGGCTGCTGCTTGTTGGGTGTTTCTGTCTTTGTCTCTTGGGTCAGCCCTCGGTCATTGCGGTGTGTGTTGCTGAAACTCGCTTCCAGGTAATTCTCTTCCCACGGTTCTGTTCGCCCGTCGGTTCTGCTCTGCCCCGGCCCCCGGCCCCAGCTCCCAGCCCCCAGGGCCACCACTGGGTCAATACCCATCAGCACCGAGCCTTCCAGCCAGACTGTCTCTGCCCCAGCTGGACCTCCCCGTCCCACGGCACTTTCAGAAAGGCGGACCCTCTGCAGCCCTGGCGTTGGGGCTTCTGTGGAGGGAGAACGGCCCCAGGACTTGGAGGTTCAGCTGCCAGGCCATTACAGTCGTGGGGTGGGAGGAGCTCCTGGTCCCTTCAGTCTCTAACATCATGAGATTGGTGCCCACTCCCGCTCTGCA
>NW_028082494.1:0-711 GCF_014824575.4 Sturnira hondurensis
CGATCTAGCTGTCCTCTTAGTTTGCTTTTGTTTTAGGTGTGGTTGTTAATATTATGAGTTTGCTGTCCTTTCACTGTTCCTATTTTTTATCTTCTTTTTCTTAGATAAGTCCCTTTAACATTTTATATAATAAGGGCTTGGTGATGATGAACTCTTTGAATTTGACCTTATCCGAGAAGCACTTTATCTGTCCTTCCATTCTAAATGAAAGCTTTGCTGGATAGAGCAATTTTGGCTGTAGGTCTTTGGATTTCATGAGTAAGAATACTTCTTCCCAGCCCCTTCTTGCCTATAAGGTCTCTTTTGAGAAATCAGCTGACAGTCTGACGGGAACTCCTTTGTAGGTGACTATCCCCTTATCTCTTGCTGCTTCTAGGATTCTCTCCTTCATTTTAATCTTGGCTAATGTAATTATGATGTGCCTTGGTGTGTTCCTCCTTGGGTCCAACTTCTTTGGGATTCTCTCAGCTTCCTGGATTTCCTGGAAGTCTATTTCCTTTGCCAGATTGGGGAAGGTCTCCTTTATTATGTGTTCAGATAAGTTTTCCACTTGTCACTCTTCCCCTTCTGGTACCCCTATAATTTGGATGTTGGAATGTTTAAAGATGCCCTGGAGGTTCCTAAGCCTCTACTCATTTTTTTGAATTCTTGTTCCTTCATCCTTTTCTGTTTGGTCATTTTTTTCTTCCTTCTGGCCCACTCCCTTGATTT
>NW_028082495.1:0-571 GCF_014824575.4 Sturnira hondurensis
TCCATGCCACGCTGGACTGTCCATTCCGGGCTCTGACGGGGAAAAGTGTAGCGGGGAGAGGGATGAGGAGGAGCTAGGGAACGAATGGCCCAGACCTGCCTCTCCTTGGGTCCCAGACCGATATTTCTGAACAAGTGTCTGCCTGAGTTAGCTCTCCACCCTCCCCTCTTCCCAATGGGTGGCGCCATTCAGACTTTCTAGGTCAACCCTAATTTCTGATGCTTTCCCCCATGCCCCCATAATTAATCAAAATTGCTGGGAATTCTAACTTTTCATTACCCCAACTGCAGCTCCTAGACTATTTTCTGCATCTAGAAGTGAAGCACAAGCCCTCATCTGCGTGTGCACCGCATCTCTCTGCGATAGGAGGACCTGGCAGTGGAAGGGAGGGGTGGAGGGAGTTTCCTTTGCCATATGTGTGGGGGTCTAACAGAGACCATTGTAATTGCCATCTGCTGGGTCGTTACTGGGAGTGCACAGGTGGGATGAAGGAAAGCAAACGTTAAAACTCAAAAGGTTCTAGTTTCAGAGGATCGGCATTGCCTAGATTGGCACAGTCAACAAAACATAT
>NW_028082496.1:0-1389 GCF_014824575.4 Sturnira hondurensis
AGCTGTTCCTGTGGAATTTGAGGAACGCCAGCGCAGCAGGCCCTGGGGTTTCCATCAGCTTCGCACAGCACTGCCTTCGCTCAGAGAAACTTCAGGGAGCACTTTCCCCACCCCCAGGAGGCCTCTGCCACCGGACCACGTCCCACTCCATGCTTTGTGTCCTCTGCAAAACGGTCTCTTTTTTTTTTGCATGGTCTCTGCAAATGTTTAATTTTTAAAAAGGAAAAAAATAACAGGAAATGACCTTTCTGGTATATTTGGAAAACGATTTGGAATCTGCCTGAGCACTGAGGGCTGATAGCTGCAGACTCGGAATGGACCCTGTAGCTTTTGGCAGAGTCCAGAGCCTCTTCGGTTTGCAGAGCTGGGGGAGCGGGAAGAACCAAGGAAGGGGCAGAAGGCAGCTTTCGCGGGGAGACCTGGCAGCACCCGAGGAGGCACCTGTGGGAGCCGCAGCCTGGGGCCCCGGGCCACCGAGGGAGTAGGAGGCTCCTCCCTTCTGACCTGGGCATTCAGGGTTAGTCAGGTGCCTTCAGGAGCCCAGACCCCAGGACAGCACTGCAGCCTCCTGAGGACGAAGGCGAGGGAGAGCATATCACTCTTGTGCACCGTGTAGCTGAGATGGGAGATACCTATTGCCGTCGACCCAGATGGTCTGTCGGCTCTGCCTGGATCACTCTCCGCCCACTTTCCTGTAGATCCCAGCCCAGGGTCCCCCTCCTCGGGAGGGCCTTCCCCGAACCCAGGGCCTTTGTCACATCCACACTCAGAGAACCCTGTTCTCTTCTTCCATAGCACTTATGACAACCTGTGACGATAGACTCGTCTACCTGGTCGATACGTGTGTCTCCTTTCAAATTGTACATGTCTTTTTAGGCTTCAGTGTATACCCTGCACTTGACACAGTGCCTGGCGTGTAGAAGGAGCTCAGAAAACATGAATGAGTGGACAGAGGAATGGATGGCATGTCGGGACTGGAAGAGATTGAGCAATTATTGTTCAACCTTCACTGTTCAGACGGGGGGGGGGAAAGGAAGCTGGGAGAGAGGAAGGGTCTCGTCGGGGGTCACCCTCCCGCCTAGAAGCTGAGCCAGACCTCTGGCCATGCTGTGACGCAGGGCCGCACAGCCCTGGCTCTNTTTTCCCCCCCCCCCCCCCCCCCGGGGTCTAGAGCGTCCCTTGTCCGTCAGCTGTTCACCGAGCCTTCGCTCTGGGCCAGGCCTCTCAGACACAGCCTTGCTCTCGCCACCCAGCTCAGGTCGCTGCTGCTGAGGCACTGATGTCTCACTCGGCACCGGACAGGACCGGAGAGTGAAGGCTGAGTTGCGACCGTCTGCGCTCCACTAAACAGCCAGAGCAAAGGACAGTCTGTAGGTGTCGCCCGTCAAA
>NW_028082497.1:0-1023 GCF_014824575.4 Sturnira hondurensis
AGAACAGGCTGACAGTGTCCAGAGGGGAGAGGGGAGGGAATTTCAGGGGAAAAGGGGAAGGATTTACAGGAACAAATATAAAGGACACATGGACAAAGAGTAGGGGGGAGTGGAAATGGGAGGGAGGGTTGGGGAGGGTGGGCTGGGATGGAAGTAAAAGATGGAAAACTGTACTTGAACAACAATTAAAATTTTTTAAAAAGTAAAAAAAAAAAGACTTCAGGAAGTATATAAAAGAAGTAACTAATCTCAAACATTCTCCTTTTCTCTCTCTCTTAACATCTCCCTCTGCTGCCCCCCGCCCCTCTCTCTCTCTACTAAACAGGACTGAAAAACTAGATAGAAAGAAGCAGGGGAGAGTGAAGGTTTCCTACATAGAGGGTCTGGCAGAAGTAAAGCCTACTTCAATGTAGTTGGTAGAGTAAAAATATAGGTGTAATAATATATAATTTTAATTTGAACATTTCGCCTAAAATGTCATTGGTGTGCTTGAGTGTGATATTGTTAATTATCGAATTGCATGCTTTTGATTTTGTAATAAAAAAAGGCATGTTATCTGTGCTGGACTCTGTATAAGTTTATTGTTTTGAATAAGCTACAAGAACATTTCTTCCTTCTCTACAGGCTGAACTGAAGTGGGGAAACAGAGGAAGACGCTAAAGCGTGGCCCTTGCGGTGGGCTTTTTCTTTTTCTACACTGTGTGTGGGAGGGGAGTGTACTCTTCATGTTACGTCGGTTTCCTGCAGTTCCTGGTTGGTAGGGCGCAGGTTGTACTTAAATGGTATTGTTTGATCACTAGGTATTACTTTTGTGCTGATTATATCTTTTAGTACATTCATAAAGTATCTACAAATAATTATCATAGGACTTGTTCTACTGCCAGATTAAATTTACAGCAAATATGCTGATTAGATCAATTCAGCGAACGTTTATGGAGTTCTTCCTCCTTGTTAGTGTTACAAAGTGGGGGCAGTGACTCAGGAAAAGGCCTCACCTGCAGGGAGGTCACAGTCTGGTAAAAC
>NW_028082498.1:0-703 GCF_014824575.4 Sturnira hondurensis
GGAAGAAAAGGGGTAAAAGGATTCTTGCTGGTGGGCCACAAGAAGGTGAAATACAGTTTGGGGTTAAGAACTGGAGACCTTGGCAACGTAGCTGGTGGTGCGGGGAACGACAGGAGGCCTGCCAGCTATGCTCAGATTACTGGGAGGAACAGGGGTCTGGTCAAGCTATGGATTTCTAGTTTCTTTAGTTTCTTCCTGAGATATGGTAGCCCTAACTAGCCTGACTGGGCAAAGGAGGGAAGGAAGATTGTATGTGTTTGTGGGTGTTTTAAGGGACTTTGAGATTTTTAACAGCAGCATTTCAGCATTACTCTAAATCTGTATACCTTTTGAATAGTTCCTTTCCCTTTCACCAAACTGGCATTGAGAGCCATAATTCCTAAGGGCAACAAACAAAAGAAGATAGTACAGAAAGACCACAGGGAAGGGGGCTTGTTTTGGTAATAGTATCTGCCCCTCCCGCACAGGTCTATTCAGTAACACTGTGAGTCACTCTAGCAAGTTAATAGTATCTATAAAGGAGGCCTCTCTGACCTATAGCTTGTGTTAGAAGCACAGGTGACCACCTGAACCTGTAACTGAATTCTGAAGTGTATGTGGGGAAAAGTGAGACTGAATTCTTAACATGTGGGATCTGATACTATTTCTAGATAGATAGTGTCAAAAGTGAGGCGAATTATAGGGGTGAGAATTGTTGGTGTGG
>NW_028082499.1:0-1627 GCF_014824575.4 Sturnira hondurensis
TGATCTAGTGACACTGTACCCTTCGTGAACCTCTCCTTTGTCGCTGATCCCGGCACCGGCTGAGTAATAGATCAGCCTCAGCCCGGAACCTGGTCTTGTCGATACCAGGACATATGATCGTGGTTGTCTGTTTGTCGACACCCCAGTGTCACCTTCTTTTCTGTCCCTGTGACCTTGTATCTTGGATTCCGGGTGATTGTTGCATCCAGGTGTCCTTCCAGAGAAGACTAATAAGTAGTACATTCTTTTTCCCTGTTTTGGGGTAAGGAAATGGGTGCCTCTCCTCATACTAATAGGATTCCTCACCTGAATATTGCTACAATTTTACTAAAATTTTTGGTGTTTAGGCAGATTTCTCTGCTCCTAAAGCACCTTCACATTCTGACTACTAGTGTTTCTCTTTGCCTAAACTCTGGAGAATATCAACGAAAGCCCACAGGGATCCTCTCCATTAAAGGAACTAACTGACACCCAGAGAGTTTTCACAGCCCCAGGGTCTGGGTCCCTGGAATCTGAGAAGTGCTTTACACTCTCTCACGACTCACCCACTGGTGGGAGCCCTGTCACACGAGCTCAGGTCTCTGGGTGCTCACGGCTAAGAGTCCCCCTTGGTTCCAGCTGAGGCCCTGGGAGACTGGACACCTTTGTCCCTGTGACTGTGCTCTCTGTGACAAAGAGAGAAGCCTCGTCAGTGACGTGGATGAGACATTCAGCCAGAGGTCCCCGTGCTGCTACCTCTTATTCAGGTCATACCTCAGTGTCAGGTGACCCAGTTTCTGCGACTTTATATCTGGGTGTCTTCTGGAAGGGCAACGGCAATCACCCAGCAGTGAGGAAGAACACAGTCAGAAATCAGAGGCCAGGAGGATGGGACGCTCAGCTGTTGTCTGTAGCTCCTCACCTGGACAGGTGTAGCAAGTTCAGATTTTGCAACCAGAAGTGGGGGCGCTGAGGACAGGCTGAGACCCCTCACCCTCCTCTGCCCCTTGCAGTGGTTTGGAAACACGCATTCCCAGCATAAGCTCCCAGAAGGCTGCTTGACATTCCAAGAGTCTCCTGACAGACTAGAATCCCCCGGGTCACTTGGCTCCTCTCCTAGGGGGATAGGTTGGCCTTATCCTTTGTCTGTCTGGAACTATGTCAATACAGACACATGTCCTCTGACTTGAAGCCCTATGTTCTAGCAATTGACAGGCAATCAGCCGTGTACAGTACACCTGAGGGGTGACCTCCCCGTCCCAGCTCAGAGGCTCTTGAAATGGGAGAGACTGGTCTCTGTACTATTATATGGACAGGGCTCAGGCAGGACCATGGATCCAGGGGCTTGTTGACTTTACAGGGGTGGAAATGCAGGAGGACATGCATGGAACACACATGGACATCCAGGAGCTGCAGCTCCCTGTCTGTGAAATGGTGCACTGAGCGTTCCCTCCTCTGTAAAGTGGACACACCGTGTCCACCAGGACCAGGCACCACAACACACAGGGTGGACCTCCACTCTGTCATCAACGAGGGTTCCCTGCCATGTCCTGGGAATTGCTCGGGGCTGCCAGAGCTGGAAGAACACTCAGGAAGGCTCTGGCTGAGCTCCGCTGGGCAGGGAGAGAGCTAGAAAGGAACAAAAACC
>NW_028082500.1:0-989 GCF_014824575.4 Sturnira hondurensis
CCCCACTGCCTGGATGTAATCAGCAATGCTATTTAAACATTATGTTGGGCTACAAAGACTTAACTGGTTGTAAATGCTGATTTCGAGGAAAGGAGGTGAAAGATTCAGATTCTGGCTGCCACAGATTAAACACCTCTCTCATGTTGCAAATAAACGTAACACAAATAGGACAAAGCAAGAGCAAAGGAATCAGTGAAAGTCCACTAGTCTTTAGGCATGAAAAAGTAATATTGGGGGAGTGATTATGAACTCCTTGAAGACAGTCACCATGACATTCATTTCTATGCTCAGACTCTCTCAAAGGATTGTCCTAAGAAATACCCCAGCTTTACTGAAGTATAACTTACATAAAATAAAGCCTTACATATGTAGGCTTCCATATACAGCCTACAATTTGAGAGTATTGACAAATGTATAATACACTCAACAAACCACCTGCTCAATTCTTAATACAGAAAATTTACATCATGCCCTTGGCATATTCCTCCCTTCACCCTTGACCCCAGACAATCACGGATCAGTTTTATGTCACTATGGATTCCTTTGCATTTCCTAGAAATGTCAGTGGAATCATACAATAAGTTTATTGCTTTTTTACTGTGGAGTAGTATTACATCAATGAATGTACTACATTGTGTAGATGATGGATGTTTGAATTTCTAGTTTTTGATTATTGTGAATAAAGCTGCTAAGAGCTTATGTTTACAGGATTTTTTGTGTACATATGTTTTCATTTATCTTAGATGAGTATTTCTGGATGATATAACTAGCATATGTTTAACTTTAAAAGATTTTTTTTATTTTAGTTGTTGTTCAAGTACAGTTATCTGTCTTTTACTCATATCCCAGCCCACCCCCCCCCCCCAGTGCTCCCCACCTCCCTCCCATTTCCACCTCCCTTAGTTTTCTTCCATGGGTCCTTTATACTTGTTCCTGAAAACCCTTCTCCTTTTCCCCTGAAATTCCCTTCCCTCTCCTCTCTGGTCCCT
>NW_028082501.1:0-6193 GCF_014824575.4 Sturnira hondurensis
AGTCCCTTTCAGATTTCATGTATAGTAATGGCTTGGTGGTGATGAATTCCTTAACTTTACGTTGTCTGAGAGACACTCTATCTGCCCTTCCATTCTAAATGAGGGCTTTGCTAGGTAGGGTAATCTAGGTTGTAGGCCCTTGTTTTTCATCGCTTTGAATACTTCTTTCCAGCCCCTCTTGCCTGCAAAGTTTCTTTTGAGAGATCAGCTGACAGTCTTATGAGAACTCCTTTGTAGGTAACTCTCTGCTTTTCTCTTGCTGCTTTTAGGATTCTCTTTTGCCCTGGCTGGTGTGGGTAGTGGTTTGAGTGCGGTCCTGTAAACCAAAGGGTTGCTGGTTAGATACCCAGTCAGGGCACATGCCTGGGTTGTGGGCCAAACCCCCAGTGCAAGAGGCAACCACACATTGATGTTTCTCCTCCTTCCTTCTTTTCTGTTTCCCTTTCCCCACTCTCTAGGAATAAATAAATAAAGTCTTTGAAAAAAGAAAAGAAAGGAAAGAAAAGAAATGCTCACCATTGGTTCTCACGAATGGGATTCAAGTGGTTCTGGCACATTAAACCTGTACATGAGTCACCACATGGGCACGCTCGGCACACGTCCAGCACAGCTTCAGATCGTGTCACCACGTGTGTGTGTGCCTAGAGGCTGTTGTGCATGCATGTTGGGTGTGCTCGTAGGATATGGTCAGGAGAGAAACTCAGGCATCTGAGCACATGGGGTCTCAGGACCTGGTCAACTAGAAGGCAGAAGGTTAGACTGAAATAAGGACTTCCCATCAAGAGATTGGGGAGATGCTGAGCCACGAAGGCACAGGGATGACCAACCTCCCGACTTCTCCTCACCAACCAGAACTCCCTCCAGCTGCCGACGTCCAAGAGTAACTGCCTCCTCTGGACAGTGCTCTTGGGCCTGAAACACAAAGACCAGTGGCCCTGGATGGACAGCACCCACTTCCTCCTGCAGCTCAGGCAGGTCTCAGGTGAGGACAACACCTATCCAGAGAGGTGGATGGTGATGTGATCTTTACTTGAGGACCCTTCCCCACTGCTGGACCCCTCGGGCTACAGGGTCTGGGATTTGCACTGAATTGAGGGACGTGGTCTCCTATCTCCATAGGATGTCAGGTGCCCCGAATTCCACCATCAGAGTTGCAGGAAGAGCCTGCCGCCCGTGTGGCTCTTTTAAGATGCAGTATGTGTAGAAGACTCTCTGAGGTATAGTAGAGTCCACAGAGAAGACTGCCATGGAAAAGATGGTTTGTTAGAGTCAGAGGTTCCGAGGGAAGGGACACACGTCACATCACGAGGGGCACACAAAGGGAAGCACTGGGACCCATCAGGAGGCAGAGAGAGGGGGCTGCTGTGGGGAAGCATCTGTGCTGTGGTTCGGGGCGGGGGGTGGGCAAGGCAGTGTAAGCAGGCCTGGGGTTGTTACAGAACAGGCTCAGGGAGCGGGTGAATGATATAAAGGACCCCCCTGTTTCTCCAGAGGTTCCCCCACCACACTAGGTTCGCTTTGTCCGCCACCAGAGGAAAGGCATCTCTCAATGCTTGAGATTGGTGAAAAGGAAAGGAATTATTATTTATTTAGAAGTTATACAGACTTAGAGTAATGACTTCTGTCTTTGTTAAAATACTAAAGTCCTTTAGAATACCCACAGACGCACACAGACCTTCCTCCTCCCTCTGCCCAGTCCAGTGTACCGTATCTCAGGAAAAGACTTAGAAGTCCGTGATTCAGGTTCCCGGCACCATCAACTGGGTCACTGCCACAATCTCCAGTTAATCCAAAGCCACATGCCACCTTCTCATGGCCCACAAGCAAGAGTCCCTTCACCCCTTTTCTTCCAGGCAGAGTCTCTCCTGCTGCCTAAGCCACGTGGCAAAAGGGAGGAAGACAAAGCTGCGTGGTCCTGACTCTCACCCAAGCCACAAGGTCCTCACTCCTCCAAAGCTGCATGACCCCAGAAAGATGCCAAATGGCTGCTGTGCCTGGGTTTAAATCCCAGCGCCAATCCTCCTCTGCAGCCCCGTTTCTGACTCCGCCCACAATTAGTCACACCTGCCAACATTCACACATTCATCGAGCTTTTCGTGGCTGTCATAGTAAGTCTGAGCAGGTGTGGCCCTATGGTATGGAACCAATCATCTCCAAGCTCTCACACAGGTGCCATAACCTGGGAGGGGCTGCCTCCCACTTACATCCTAGGTTGAAGTCACTCCCATCCCCCTGGCTCAAAGCATGGCCACAGCCATTTAACATATCCATGAAACCAGTTAAAGGCTATAGACATGTTAAATGACCAGGCCAGAGGTTAGCTGCAAAGCTGTTGTACAAAACAGCTCTCAGTGGCCCTGTTCCATGTGTCCCATCCACCAGCTCAGACTGGTGGGGGTGAGGACATGATATATATATATTTTTCTAATATTTCCTGGACACCCTGAGTTCTGCACCCCATTACAAATCCCTATTTGGCCCCCCGTCTTGGCTGCACCCTGTTACAGGGTTGGCTGGTATAACTAATTTCAGCTTGCTGTGGCGTGCAGGGGTGGCCTTGTCTGGCACCTGGCCCTGGGGTGATTGGGGCAGGGCACGGTGGCCCTGAGTGGGACCCATCCCTAAGGGAGGCGGTTGGGTGGCGTGGACTCTGGACTGGTTGGTCTGTATTTAAAGAACATGTACTGGTGGGGAGGACTCCTGCTGAAACAGGGCCAGGGAATGGGTGGGCGCGTGCAACAAGACAGGCAGGAGGCGAAGGAGAGGTGATGCAGGCATCTGATCGGGCTGTCCAGAACAAGGTGTGCTGCACACTCACGCCAGGCAGGTGGGAGAGTATCAGGTCTCTGGAATCTAGAAACACGGTTAGCACAGTGGACCAGGGCTCACAGGCTGGGCGCACTCTGCAGCTGCATGAACTGTTGGACCAGAGAGCAGCGGGGAAGCAGATTGCACCGAATTCCGGACGATCACTGGAATGACGCCAAATGTGACACCAGCAAGTCCTGGATCTGCAGAACGCCAACAGATTCCTGCTCCAGTGATTGAAGGCCGGTCTCTGTCCTTGACGCCTGAAGCCCCAGTGCCACATCTCTCGGGTCTGCAGAACCTCACCTGTCTACCCAGTGCCCCTTCTCCAGTGGGGCGGAGTGCGGTCTTGACAAAAGCTGCGGGACTCCAGCCTGGTGGGCTCAGCGCTGTCTCCTCTGGGCTCAGAGGTTGTAGTTCTGGGTGTCCTGCTCCTTGGAGTTTCAGAAAAACAGGAAGAAGGAGAGGAGGAGGAAGAGAAAAAGGACAAGGAGGAGGAGAGTGGGGGAGGAGAGGCAGAGGAAGAGAAAGGAGAAGGAAGAAAAGGAGAAAGAAGAAAAGGAGAGGAGGAGGAGAAAGAAGAAGAAAACACAGCAACAGACTCAAAATGGAGTGACTTGTGCCAAGACCCATGTCAGCTAAACCAAAACTTAACTGCAGTCTCAGCCCCTTCCAGGATTGTGACCTTCAACCACTGGATCTGGAATTTCCCAGTCAGCACTAACAAAGTCATCTGCCCAATAAGACCCTCTGCCTTCCCTGAGGGAAGGTGACCTTGCCTGAAACAGTCCACTCTTTCATCATCCTTGACCCACCCTCCTTCTGCCTGTAAAGGCCTTCCATCTCGTCCAGGTCCTCAGAGTTCCCTGCCACTTGCTGGATAAGATATTGCTTGATCCATGAATCATTCAGTAAAGACAGTTAGATCGTCAGATTTCCTCCACTGAAGTTTGTTTTTCCAGAGCTGCCTGAGGCGACCAGGAGTGGGGCCCACTCAGGGCTCATGTGTTCCCCTGACCTGCTCTCTCCTCCTGGACCGGACCCACGGTTTGGGCCGCCTTGTGTAGCTGCCATGGCCCCCAGAGCCATCTCACATCCACGACCCCCATCCACCTTCCCAGCGGCACTCTGCCATTGGCTGGCCCCTTGGGGGAGGACCTTCCTGGAGGTCCTTCCCAAAGGGTGGATGTACAAAGGAGCTAATGATCCCTGTCAACCAACGACCGAGGGGACTGGCATACGTCACCCCAGCTCTCTCTAGGGTGCCCAGAACTTCATCCTCCGAGCCAAAAAGAAACTGCTGTGGTGCACACTGGGATGGCCGCCCAGCGCCCCCCAGAGTAAGGGGGGCCACCCCCGCTGCTCAGAAGGCTGTCAGCAGTAGTCAGCCCTTTGAGGACAGCCGCAGCCGCAAAGAGCCACTGCACCCAAGGGCACCACCCTTCCTGGCACAGCTCACACTGCGCAGTGGGGCAGAAGGGGGGGCGGGGATAAAGGACTGACTGTGTCAGGCCTACGTGGGGACATCTCTGTTTTCAGAGCTGCCAGTGGAGCCAGCTGAGACAGTGGACAGCCTACGTAGCTTCACTTCTCCTTCTGCCCATTCCTGCTTCCTTCCTGTGGTGGAACAACAAACAGCCCTGGCTAGTGTGGCTCAGTGGATTGAGTGCCCACCTGTGAACCAGAGGGTTGCCAGTTCGATTCCCAGTCAGGGCACATGCCTGGGTTGCTGGGTTGCAGGCCAGGTCCCTCCTGTGGGGTGCACGAGAGGAAACCACACATTGATGTTTCCCTCCTTTTTTCTCCCCACTTTCCCCTCTCTCTAAAAATAAATAATAAAATCTTTTTTAAAAAAGAGGAAGAAAGAAACCCCTTTATTTTTAAAAAATTTTTTATTTATTTTTAGACAGAGGGGAAAGGAAGGAGAAAGAGTGGGAGAGAAACATCAATGTGTGGTTTCATCTCATGTGTCCCCTAGTGGGAACTCAGCCTGCAACCCAGGAATGTGCCCTGACTGGGAATTGAACCACGACCCTTTCTTTCATAGGCCTGTGCTCAGTCCACTGAGCGACACTAGCCAAGGCAAGAAACCCCTTTAAAACAACAACAAACAGATTTAGTCTCTGTTCTGGGTTCCTGGCACAGGAACCTAAAACCCTTGGAACTTGCTGCGTGACCGGGGTGCCTTTTGTTATTCCTAACAAGCCCCGTGGACCCTGCTTGCATTTATGCTAATAAGGTGACTTAGGAGGGGACCCTCAGGGAGCCTGAGGATGACACAGCAGCACAAAGACCAGATGTGCTATTAGAGGCCTGAAACCTCCAGCCCCAGATACAGACTTGGGGAGGTGGGGGTCCACATTGAGCCCTATAAGACTCATCAACAAGGAGATGGGGGGTGGGTGAGCTCATCAAGGTGCTGGGGGCTGACACCCCTAAAGAGGACACAGCAGCTGCATGCATCCCCTCCTCTCCTGTGCCTCGCCCTCTGCATCCCTTCCACTTGGCAGGCCCCGAGATGCTTCATTTGTAGCCAATCAGCAAGTGTACATAACGTGTTTTTCTGAGTTCTGTGAGCCATTCTAGCAAATTCCAAAAGATGAGAGGACCTCATGGTGAAACCGGAAAAGACCCCAGAGTTCTCCTCTTTTCTTTCCAGGCCAACATTTTTATACCAGGGAATAATCAAGGTGTGGTGAGGGCTTTGAGGTTCAGGGAGGACTGGGTGAAAGAAGCTGCGACATCCCTGTCCTGGGCGGTTACCTTTTCCCAGGGGTGGGTGGTCATCTGCCTCTCCTGGAACACAAAGGCCTGGGTGCCTCCACTTGTCCTCAGGTGGTCATCTGTAGCAGTGCCCCAGGAGGTCGGCTATTTTCCCAGGTGCCAGGACTGGTCTTATCTGTAGTTTCTGAAACAAAAGCTTTAATATATACATTCCTACTAGGCTTATAACTTTTTACCTTATACTAAAATTTTCCAACTCCTGCTCACCACCACTGGGGACCTGGCCAGTAATCCAGGAATGTCACCTGACTAAGAATCCAACCAGTGACCCTTTGGTACAGCGACCAAAATTCATTCCACCAAGCCACACCAGCCAGGGCAAAAGAGAATCCTAAAAGCAGCAAGAGAAAAGCAGAGAGTTACCTACAAAGGAGTTCTCATAAGACTGTCAGCTGATCTCTCAAAAGAAACTTTACAGGCAAGAGGGGCTAGAAAGAAGTATTCAAAGCGATAAAAAGCAAGGGCCTACAACCCAGATTATGCTACTCAGCAAAGCCCTCATTTAGAATGGAAGGGCAGATAGAGTGCCTCTCAGACAACGTAAAGCTAAAGGAATTCATCACCACCAAGCCATTACTATACATGAAATCTGAAAGGGACT
>NW_028082502.1:0-661 GCF_014824575.4 Sturnira hondurensis
GTTGGAGCAGATACGGCTCAGCCCACAGAAGGCAGAGACACGTGCTGGTTTGTTCAAGCTGGAGCTGGTCTGGAGTTGCTGGACGAGTAGCAGTCCATTTCGGGGAGGGCAGGCAGAGGAGCAACATCTGCAAAGAAGGTCATCTGCTGGGAGGGACCCAGGGAGCCGGACCACAAGTGCCTGCATGCTTAAAGGAATTCTGTTCACCACACAACAAATATATTAAAGGTGGCACTCAGGCCCAAGAGGCAATAAAGTGATAACTGACACACTAAGTACATTCAACCAACTTTTGGGAGGTTGAATGTACCTCTTTGGCGGGCTGTGTCGAATGCCATTGGCCAAAATACCAAGGGGGCGTGCAGTGGGTAGGCTCCTCCTCTCAGATGGTTGTCAGCGTCTGTGCCCACAGTGCCACCATCTCTTTCCTGTCTTTGTTTAGTGTGTCCTCAGGAGGAAAAATGATCTGAGGAGTAAGGAAAGGACTTCAGATTCACAGAATCTCAGCACACAGTGCTGAAGTCAGAAAGTCAGAAAAAATTGGTCAGAAACCACCCACTTAGAGGTCTACTAAAAGATACGAATTCTCCAAAGCCCTCTCAAGAAGGATTAAGTGCCGGTTAACTAAAAACCAGCCCCATGTTAGGTCAAAATGTGCAAG
>NW_028082503.1:0-517 GCF_014824575.4 Sturnira hondurensis
TAGCACCAAGGAGAGGAAAGATGAGGAATTAAAAAGACTTTCCACGGACTTCCGACAAGATGGAGGCATAGGTGGAAACACTGTGCCTTCTCCCACAACCAAGTTTGGATACAACAAAAGTTTTGGAGAACTAAGACATACCCAGAGACCAGAAAACGGAATTATATGGAAGTCCGACAGCTACGAACGGTTCAACGAGGATGGTAAGAGAGGTGGAGCCCGCAGCAGAGCTGGGTCGGGCAGGACAGACCTAGGAGCGCAGGCAGCCCGGACCTAGTCAGGGTGCGGGGTAGACTGACCAAGGTCGCACATTCGCGAGCAGTGAGACAGACCACACAGGCCCCAGGGGCCGAGCCCAGTGGTGGAGGGCTGACAGCGGTGGCACACTCGAGTGCCGTGGAGCGAGGCACGTGGGCCTGGTGACGGTGGTGGCTGCGGTGCCGGTGGGGGTCTCGGCAGCAGGCTGCGGAGGGAAGCCATTGTCCCTCTTTGACCCCGCCCCCACATACAACGTCAC
>NW_028082504.1:0-783 GCF_014824575.4 Sturnira hondurensis
CCCAGTCCCCTCCTGAGCTACTTTAGTGGAGTTTACCCACATGGTCCCAACAAGCACTTAAATCTGTGATATCTGATAGAATTGTGCTTTTGTACTTACTACACCCAAAGGACACTCTTTTCTTTTAAAGAAGATAAGGAATAGCAGTCCCGGCACAAGTAACATGATTTCTCTTTTTTCAAGCCATACCGTGCATACATCATGGTGTACAGGTGTTACCGAACAAAGGGTCCGAGGGGGGGGGCAATACTTGGCCCACCGAGGGATGCCAAAAACTGCTACAGAAAACAGGGGCCCCTCCCAAGGACGATACACTAATATCTATAGGGCTCTTCTGTCCGCCGCCAATTGGAAAGACATCTCTCAATGCCAGAGATTTGTGAAAAGGAAACAAAATGTTTATTTAATGCTATTCAGGCCTAATGCC
This sequence comes from Sturnira hondurensis, assembly GCF_014824575.4. NCBI lineage: Eukaryota > Metazoa > Chordata > Mammalia > Chiroptera > Phyllostomidae > Sturnira > Sturnira hondurensis. Next base: position 428 of record NW_028082504.1, read on the forward strand.
TTCCTTAAAATATTAAAGTCTTTAAGGGTGTACACCTACACACACACACACACACACACACACACACACACACACACAGAGTGCTCCCTTCTCCCACTGTCCCAACTCCGGGTACCGTAAATCAGGAAAAGAGCAAACGTCCGTTTTTCAGGTCGCTGACACTGTGAGCTGTGTCGCCTGCCTGTCCAGGCAGGATCTCCAATTAATCCAAAGTCATGTGGCACCTTTCACTGGCAATAGTTCTTTGTACCAAGTTCCAGGCAAAGTCTCTCCTGGTTTCCAGGCCACTCAGCCAAAGGGAGCATGCCAAAGCCGCGTGGGCCTCTTCTACCAAAGCCGCACTCCACCAAAAGTGC
>NW_028082505.1:0-731 GCF_014824575.4 Sturnira hondurensis
CACAATTAAAGAGTTTGGGAGGTAATATGGGCATAGGGTTCCCAATTCTAACAAGCCAGTATTCCCAAAAGGGATCCCACCTTCTGGAAACGTTGAGGGACCTCATAACCCCACCCTCCCGCAGCACAGTGTTGGCTCACATGCAAGTGTAAGACACAAGCAGAGGCACCCTGGAAGGTGACATTAGGAAAATACTCTGCAGGAAGTAGCTAAGTCCCAGTAGAAGTCCCCAAATTCCCTCCCTTAGATCACACTGAGGGGAGTGGGGTTGACCCTGAGAAGTAGAAGAGCCAGGACACCGGGGACACTCACCCTCACGTAGTCACAGGATTCTGTCTGGTTTTCCCAGGGTGGCTGCAGCCTCACCAGGGGTCTTCTGGGAAACCTCTGGAGCAAAGCCTGTCTCTGCTGGTCTTCTTGGCTGCAGGACACAATGTGGTGAGTGAAAGTCGCTCCACTCCTTGTCCTCAGTGGGGACAAAGCTTTCTGTGGCCCAGGCCGTGGCCCTGTTTTCATGTGACACCCAGACTGAGGCCGGGTGCCTTTGCCACCCCAGCTCTCCTGTCCCCTCACTGTCTTCTCCTGGGGACCTGCAGGCTTGTCCTTAAAGGACTTTCATTCCACACCATGGCCTCTCTGCCTGTCCTTCTAGAAGTCCCTGATGATCTCACTCCTGTCTCTGGCCCTCACTGGCCCAGTGATCCCCCAGTGGGAGAATGACCACCTGACAG
>NW_028082506.1:0-1544 GCF_014824575.4 Sturnira hondurensis
CTTCCTCTCCCAGCGAATTCCCATTGTTGGTCAAGGTAGTCTGAGCCAGTCTTTGTTACCTGTAATCCAGTGTCTTCACTAAAACAAGGTGCTAAAGAGGATTAACCTTGGGCTTCCTGAGTGTCTTCAGAATCTAGAGCAGAGCCCCAGGAAGAGGTAGAAAGGGTAGGGACAGCACTACAGAGCCCCAGGATTCCTGTGCCTCAGGTGAGAAATTTGGGCTCTTTCTGCTGCTCCTAAGAGGCCATGTCTTCTACAGAGATTGGGCTCATACAGACGGGAAGAGAGGTGGGCGGAACACATGGCCTTGAGAGTTGGCCCAATAGTGATCACTTCAGTACCTGCGTCAAGATGGCCTTGCCCATGGACATGGGCAAGTGTGGACATTGACTGTGGGAATGTGGGGTGGATTGGGCAGAGGAAAGCAAAAACTGGTACAACTGTAATACAGTAAAAGTAAACAAATTTATAAAAGATGGTCTTGTTGGAGGCAACTTAATTTGAAGGAGATGCTTGGGAACTTACTTAAAGCTGCTCTTGCACAGTTTTTGCTGGATTGATTAGTGAAAGGCAGCTCAGGGGCTGATGATGGAGAGCCTGATTCCCCCTGCCACCCTTGGTAATCCTATGTAAACTGGGAGATCCACCGAATCTCCGTGCCCGACTTGGCTTTCAGACATGGATGGCTTGGATTCTTCACCTCCCTACTGCATGGAGTTGTTGCCAGGCTCAGTGGATATCAGAGAAAAGTATAAAGAGCCTCACAGGCATAAGAAGTGCCTGGTGGCAGAATTAGCCTCTGCCAGGCAGCCACGGGGGACAGAAGGGTCACAGTGACATTTCAGTTTCTGGGGTTTGTTCCCAACGAATGCAGTCTGGGAAAAGATGTGTGTGAGGGCTCTGAGGTCACTCGGGAGAGTGAAAGGTGGGTGTGCAGGAGGACGCTGCTGAAGGAGGCTTCCAGTGACCAGTGACCTCTCTCTTCTGCTCCTCCTGTGGTATGAGCTAAATCTGCCTGGGCCCAGGCACTGTATGCCAGCAACATGGATTTGACAAGCCCCGTTCCTTCTTGGTGAGTAAGGGCAGGTGGGCCTTCCCATAGTCCTTTGGGTTGGCCAAGGCCAAAGGCTGAGGGCTGAGGAGTTCCTGGAGCAGCCAACAGGAGCTCCAAACAGGCCTCATCTTGCACTTTCTCTTCCCCAACTCTGAAATCTTTCCATTTCTCTTCACTCCCTCTTGGAAATTGCTCTGCTTGGTTTCAGGAATTGTCATTGCCTCCCATAGCTAAGGATGAGTAAGTGACATCTGGAATGTGAGCCACTAAGGAGACAAAGCTACTCACTGACTCTGCTTCATCTCCCTGCCCCCAGTGCATGGTCAGTTAGACCATGACGGGTACAACTCCTCAGAGGAGGGGCCACCTAAACCACATACCATCACTTGGGAGGCCATCATGGAAGGACGCGGGGGCGGGGGGGTGGGGAGCTGCCACATAGAGGGTGTCATGGCCCCTTGCACACTGGATATTCTGACATAGCCCAAGT
>NW_028082507.1:0-1498 GCF_014824575.4 Sturnira hondurensis
GGGAAACTCAGTTGCGTGAAAGAAGTAAACTGCTCATCTGCTTTACATTTAGACATTCACAAAGGGGTTTGTTCCAATCAGGTACTGTAGAGTACATGAATGTCTCTTCTTCCTTGTTATTTTCTACTGGAACGAATGCGTTTCAGTGAACCTTTCAGTAGGAGATCCACTACTTTTAAAGTTACCTGGGCGAACATACCTGCTGACTCATTTCAGAAACAAAACGTGATTTGAGTTGCCTTTTCTCTATTCTCCAATTTCGTTAGCACGGAACGATTTGGGAATGCTTAAGCAGCAGTGAAAAAGGCGATATACATGATCAAAAACATTACTCTGTTTACCTTGTCTGAAATAGAACTATCCCGATGGAGTTAGAAACACTGTCACTATTGTTTTCCCAGAAACGGTTGTGTTGAAAACGTGTATTGCCACCTTGATTTGGTTAAGTTCCAACGTTTCCTTATGCTTCTCTCTAAGAAACATGAACTAGGTGACCCAAAATGGACCATTCTTTTCACGCTCGCTTCTATCATTACAAAAGTGTCTGCTAGAAAGCATACATACTTCCACATCTACATTTTGATATGCTTTCCTCTAGGAAAAGTATACATGTTTCCCCTATTTCACAGAGAGCACTCTTTTGGATATGATTCATATGTGCGGAAACAAGTGAATTGGTGAATGTTTTGGTATAGCACTTAAGAGGAAACGTGTTCGCGCTCAAGAACACTTTCACAGAACTGCCAGAAAAGTTGAAGGATTTCAAAGAACATGGCATTTCTGTACCTCTAAAAGGAGTTGCCTGCAGTATGGTTGGAATCATTTCAGACAGAGTGTTCTTCAAACAAGCTTTGTAAGGAACTTTTTCATTCCAAGAAAACTCCCAAGTTCCCAACATTTCAGAATGGTTAGAACAAAGGGAAACTCAGTTGCGTGAAAGAAGTAAACTGCTCATCTGCTTTGCATTTTGGCATTCACGAAGGGGTGTGTTCCAATCAGGTACTGCAGAGTACATGAATGTCTCTTATTCCTTGTTATTTTCTACAGGAAAGAATGCGTTTCAGTGAACCTTTCCGTAGAAGCTACCCTACATTTAAAGTTACCTGGACGAACATACCTGCTGACTCATACCAGAAACAAAACGTGATTTGAGTTGCCTTTTCTCTATTCTTCAACTTCGTCAGCACGGGACGACTTGGGAATGTTTAATCAGCACTGAAAACCGCGATGTACATGATCCAAAACATTACTCTGTGTAGCCTGTCTGAAACAGAACTATCATACTGGAGTTAGAAACACTGTCACTATTGTTTTCCCAGAAACGGTTGTGTTGAATACGTGTATTGCCACCTTGATTTGGTTAAGTTCCAACGTTTCCTTATGCTTGCCTCTAAGAAACATGAACTAGGTGACCCAAAATGGAGCATTCTTTTCTCGCTCGCTCTGTCATCACAAAAGTGTCTGCTAGAAAGCATACGTACTTCCACATCTACATTTT
>NW_028082508.1:0-1438 GCF_014824575.4 Sturnira hondurensis
GTCAGGCAGTCAGCTGGTCAGTGAAGAACCAGGACAAGTGCCCAGTGGTCTCTTGACTCCCAGGGCTACATCTTTCCATGATCAAACCCTGATACTCTAATTGACTTCTGAGGAAGTCTGTACTTTCTCCAGGCACAGACCTGGAGGACTTATGTTCTTTCTCAGAGTGCTCATATCAGATCCTTATACATCTGTTTGTCTTGAGCTACACAGATGTGGCTTATTCTTTTAAAGATTCAAGTGAGGTGAGAGGTGCCAACTCTGATTGAAGATGCCTTTAAAAAAAGTCAAAGGTTCCAACCAGGGCAATGTTCTCTTTGTTACCTGCACAGCGGCGTTACCCAAACCCAGCATCACAAGCAACAACTCCAACCCTGAGGAGCACAAGGACTCTGTCTTGTTAACATGTGAGAGTCACACTGAGGACACCACCTACCTGTGGCTGATCAACAGTCAGAGCCTCCAGGACAGTGCCAGGCTGGAGCTGTCCAAGGACAACAGGACTCTCACTTTGCTCCATGTCACGAGGAATGACACGGGTCCCTATGAGTGTGAAACCCGGAACCCAGTGAGTGCCAACCACAGTGACCCCTACATCCTGAATGTTCTCTGTGAGTAACTTCTGCCCCTGTGTGGTCCAGGCTGCCACCCAAATCCACACACCAGAGGCCACACTACATCCCTCTCAGCTCAAGTACACAGACCCTCACCATGATACCCCTGGCTGTCCATGGCTCCCTGTCCCAGACAAACCCACACAGGTCCAGCCTGAGCCAAGGCTAGGATGGGATGGGTGGCCCCTGTCAGGAAAGGCTCACAGTCAACGCCCTGTGGTGGGACAAGAGGTTAATGTCTCAGACCCCACTCATTGAACACAGGGGTAGTTTTGACACCTTTCACAATAAGGCTGGGGCCCAGCTCAGAGGGACACTCTAGCCCTTACACAGGCCAGGAGCATCCCCTTCCCTCTGATGACATTACGTGTGGCTTTGCTCTGTTTGCTCCAGATGGCCCAGATGCCCCCTCCATCTTACCCTCGGACTCCCATTACTCAGCAGGGGCAAACCTCAGACTCTCCTGCCATGCAGCCTCTAACCCACCTGCACAGTATTTTTGGATTATCAGTGGGAGACCCCAGCAACCCACACAGGAGCTCTTTATCCCCAGCATCACTGCAAATCAGAGTGGATCTTACACCTGCCTCACCCATAACTCTGTCACTGGCCTCAATAGGACCACAGTCAGGACCATCACAGTATATGGTAAGTGCCTCCCGGACCATCAGCACTGAGCTCTGGGGTGAAGTTGGTCTGGTTTTCAGACAAGAGCCTGGATATTGACTCCATCCTGTGCCCATGGACACAGTAAATCACAGATTCTTTCCCTGGACCCTCCCCCACATCTCTGCAGTCTCTCTCCTCCCCTTGCTCCTCTGATT
>NW_028082509.1:0-791 GCF_014824575.4 Sturnira hondurensis
TGAAGGTTAGATGAGCTTACAAACATAAAGTCTTGCCCTGGCTGGTGTAGCTTAGTGGATTGAGCGCAGGCCTGCGAACCAAAGGATTGCGGTTTGATTCCCAGTCAGGGCACATGCCTGGGTTGCAGGCCAGTTCCCAGCATGGGCACACGGGCGCACGAGAGGCAACTATACATTGATACTTCTCTCCCTCTCTCCTTCCCTTCCCTCCTAACAATAAATTTTTAAAAAAAGGTAAAGTCTTAACCCCATAAGCCCCCAGGAACTGTTCAATATTGTTACAGGAAAGGTACCTGCTGGCCCAGGGGTTTCCACAGGCTTCTCAGGCTGGCCACCCTTCATGCATGACCCCCAGTGACCCAGAGGCTGCTTACTTAGTGCTATGTCTGTGGAAGACTGGTGTGTGTGTGGGGGGGGGGGTGTTGGCTCACCTCTGGGGGCTGCCAGTTGAGGATGTGGTCAATATCCATGGTCTTCCGGAACTCCATGTACTAGAAAAAGATAGCGGTTAGGCTCCACTGGGCTTCCAGCACCGCAGAGGAAGGGGTGGAGCAGAGGCTGGGTGCATGCATCACCCCCCTACAAAGGCCCCTCCCAAATCGCCAGCGGAGAAGGGTCTCACCTTGCGGAGCATGGCCTCTGATTTCTGTAGGTCGAAACTCCGAGCTGTGGGAAGAGGGAAGGGAGGAGTGAGTGGGGAAAAGACTGCCTTGCAGTACCCTTGTCCTGGTCCTGGTCAATTGGGAGCTATGGAGGGCACTGGGGGCCTGGGAGGGACTTTTCTTCCCTGT
>NW_028082510.1:0-514 GCF_014824575.4 Sturnira hondurensis
ATGTTCCATAAGCTATAGCATTTACTGACACCGTCGTCATCATCATCACCACCCTCATCAAGGGACTAAAAAGCTATGGACAGTGGTGACCCTACGTGGTTTTGAAACATGGTCATTGTAATAACTAATAGACAGACTCTGGAGCCGAATTGCTTGGATTTCATCTCTGGCTTCCATTGCGACATTCACAAATAAATGATCTTCTCAAAACATGATTCCACATGTATAACAAGAAAATTCACCTAAACAGTATCTAGCTCATAAATATATTATGAAAATTAAATTTCATAAAATGGTCACAGCTTTTAGTACATGTTATATATTCAATAAATATGTTTAAGCTAAATTTAAAATATCATGTAGTTTAGAACATTTTTCTTTTCGTATATAGATCTTGTTTTTTAAATTGAGATCTCACCGAGTAGGTTAATACGTTTTATAATGACACTCTTCCTTTCAAGGCCTTTGCCCACTTTTGTAATAAAGTTTATTAAAGAATCTTCAGAGCTAATCT
>NW_028082511.1:0-1084 GCF_014824575.4 Sturnira hondurensis
CCCCCCCCCCCCGACTCTCCCTGCTCCTGCAGCTCAAACTCCTCCTGAGGAAAGAGGATGCAGCATGTGTTACCTACACTGCTAAGGACATGCTGAGAATTCACTACAATATTAAAAACTTGAAAACATTAATGATGCACACCAAATTTTTCTACATTTTCCAGATTAGACATAAGCAAGCCAAGCTGAACGGCAGAGATTTAGCATTCATACAGTCACCAACATAAAGTCATTCCATATCCTCATGACCCCCCTTTTTTGTTTGTTTAGGAATATTCTTTCATATCTACGTAATTTAAAACAGTTTCCTATCCGACCAGCTACTGTTGAGCCCTACCTCTTTCATTGTAGATCGCGCAAATAGACAAAGACATCTATACTTTTTTCTGCCAAATTTTGAATTCTCACCAACATCTTTAGGCCAGTGATTTCCAACCATGTGCCTCATGAATTTTTACAGCATGCAATACCTGACTCTTTAGTCAGCAGAGGCAGTGTACTTTTTTTCCCTTAAATTGTTAAAAAAAAAAAAAACAAAAACAAAAACAGAAGACAACAGCCAATACAACAATAGCCATCCAGAGTGAACAAAGCAAAATTTACACCTTTTTGTTGTTGTTTTGCCAGATCAGCAAAAAAGCCCCAACAATTTTTAGTATGTCAAAAAATTTTAGTAATTAGTTTGTGTGTGCCATGAGATGAAGAGGGTTGAAAATCACTGCCTTAGGCCAATAAATCTTTTTATTAAAATATTTGTCATATGAGTGTTCTTGAGGAGAAGAGAAGACAGAACATCCTCTCTGGATCATAGGATTCCTGGAAAATAGGAAACATATCCTCACATTCTAGAGAAAGAACATGGGAGGGTGATTCCCTGAGAAAATGCCGGTTTATGAGATTACATTTGAGGTTCCACTGTGTGTTCACTGGTGTGTATATACGAGGGGACCCCCCAAAACTAGACTTTATTTATAAAACAACGTGTATTTATTCTTACATGATTAAACATCAGTCAGCTTCAAAGGACTCTCCGTTTGGTGTAATATACCTATTGAGACTTTTTTCCACTGTGCACACAGTTTTT
>NW_028082512.1:0-1285 GCF_014824575.4 Sturnira hondurensis
CTGTTGTGGCTCAGTCGACTGAGCACCAGCTTACAAACCAAATGGTCACTAGCTCAACTCCCAGTCAAGGCACAGGCTTGGTTTATGGGTCAGGTCCCCGGTAGGGGGTGCTCCAAAGGCAACCACACATTGATGTTTCTTACCTTCCCTCCCCCTCTAAGAAAAAATAAATCTTAAAAATATATATTCTTTTTTGAAAAAAGATTTTATTTATTTATCTTTAGAGAGGAAGGGAAAGAGAGAAGGAGAGAAATATCAATGTGTGGTTGCCTCTCATGAGTCCCCTGCTGGGAACTGTCCCGCAACCCAGGCATGTGCCCTGACTGGGAATCGACCCGGGATCATGTGGTTCACAGGCCTGCACTCAATCCACTGAGATACACCAGCCAGGGCTTAAAAATATATATTCTAAAAAGAAAACCAGAAATTAACCATGGCCACTTCCCACCTCCTGGCCCAGTGACCCCACTCCTAGATCCTTGGCCCACTTGAGGCGAGCCCACTCAGAAACCTGTGCTCACAACAGTGCCAGTCGCAGGAACCAGGGTGGGGAGGAAGGAGGGGACAATCCCATGGACCAATAAACACGTGGCCCATCCCCAGGTTCAAATGTCACCTAGGCGTGAAAGGAGTGAGATTCTGACCCTCACTGCTGTGAATGGTGAACTCGTGCTCAGGGAAAGCAGCCAGATGTGACCACCACTCCCTGCAGGACCCCAATTATTCTACAGTCATGTCAGGAGACCCCGATACTGAAAAATGAGTGGTCGCCGGTGGGGGTGGGTAGGGCGACAGCTACAGTCGTCTCCTGGGGTGAACGTGTTCTGAGTTGACCTCGGTGGCGGTCACACAGCTCTAAACACACAGAGAGCACCGCCTTGTGGGCTCGAAGTGGGCGGACTGCACAGCATGAGAGCCAGTTCTCGGTGAAGCGTTCTTAAAAGAACCCACCGAGAGTGGAGTCAACACCGATTTCTGAACACAGGCTTTCCTGAAGGACAGGGCTTGGTGGTCATGTTCAACTTCCTCCCCAGGTTTCAGAGAAGTGCCGCCAGTGGCACGAATGCCTGCTGTCCACCATGAGCAGCCAGCTGGCATCCGGCTGGTTATGTCCGCCTGCCAGGAGCGCCATGTGATCACACGGGGGCTACAGCTCAGAGCCTGAGGGGAGGGCTCTGGTGACGGACTGCAACCAGCCCTGGTGGCTCCCGCACCCTGAGATTTCTGTACTGTGGCTCTTCCCTTCACAAGCAAAGGAATCTCACCAGAAAATAACACAATTGTG
>NW_028082513.1:0-4144 GCF_014824575.4 Sturnira hondurensis
TCAAGTTAAAGGAGGTCATCATCACCAAGTCCTTATTATATGAATTGTTAAAGGAACTTATCTAAGAAAAAGAAAAAGGCCAAAAATACAAACAGTAAAATGACAACAAACTCACAACTCTCAACAACTGAACCTAAAAACAAAAACAAAAATGAACTAAGTAAACAACTAGAACAGGAACATAATCACAGAAATGGAGATCACATGGAGGGTTATCAGCAGGGAGGTGGAGGGGGAAGAATAGGGGAATAGTTACAGGGAATAAGAAGCATAAATGGTGGGTACAGAATAGAGAGGGAAAGGTTAAGAATAGTATGGGAAATGGAGAAGCCAAAGAACCTACATGTATTACTCATGGATATGAACTAAAGTGGGGAATTGCTGATGGGAGAGGGGATACAGGGTGGAGAAGAATAAAGGGGGAAAATGGGACAATTGTAATAGCATAATCAATAAAATACATTTAAAAAATACATAGTGAGGAAAAGCCTCTCAGAGAAGGATATTTGAAGCAAGAATTAAAGGATGAGAATGATCCACCTATAAAATGACCTCAGAAAATGTGACTATCATTTGTGAAACACTCTCAAAACTACAAAGACACCTCCTAATTTTCTCATGCCAGAAATGTAGACCACATCCCCCAAAGTGTGTCCTTCCTAGTGACTACATTATCCGCTGGTCCATGGCACCTTGTGCATCTCTCCTTGGGAAGAATATGACCTGGGAGCTGCTTATCTCTGTACACTGAAGTAGCTCTAAGAGTCTTCCCCAACCCCAAGATTTCATGTCCCTGGCCCAAGGCAGAAAACCTTGATTGTAACACAGGCCTGGCAGTCCTCCTTCTGTTGTGTGTATCTTTGTACAAAAAACCACATCCTCAAATGCTCCCAACTACTGTGGGTGTGAACTTGTCACCATAGCCTCATGAATTGACCTACTGTCAAGTGCCTAGAGTCTTCCTTTGAACCTTTGGCTCCATTTCCTCCCCAAGCTCTGTAACTGATGCAAATGTCTCCACTGAGGTTCCCAAAATGATCATGATAGGGTACCTGGGGCAAAGAAATCCTCAAAAACTCATTTTCAATATTCCACAGCTGGTCTTATGTCTCTCTTTTTCTTAGTGTTGTTCTGCCAAGGTTATGAGATCCTGCTCTAAAACAAGAAGGCCTTATTGAATTATTTTTCCTGTTACTCTCGCTGAGGATATAGTGCCCTGTACTGATTCTGGCACTTCATTTTCCTCTTCCACTTGTCCCTTACCCATGGCACACCTGTTCTGAAGAACAGGCTCTTGGATCTATCTTGAGCCCAATTGTACTTCTGCGGCAGGTATTGGAAAACAATAGTTTTCTTTTGATACCCATCTAAGTTTCTCTCCAGCTTGATTTTAATTTTACCAAGTTTATTTCAAGGGTGGGAAGCCTACCCTTGAATGGTTGTCCTGTGGCTGAGGGTCTGTTTTCTATTGCACATGTTTGGATGGGATCACTCACAACTTCACTTACTTACTGGGGGGTCTGAGGCTACTTATTTATATCCCTTCATCTTCATTTCTCATTGCTTGGGTGAGTCAAAAATAAAGAACTAACAGAGTGTCTGACTATGGAAAAACTGGACTTCTAGTGAAGATGATTTTTGGTTGGTTGTGAGGTAGGCAAGCCCACAAGTATCATGGTGTCACAAACTTAAAGAAACGAGTATCATGATGGCTTTGGTGTCACATAGATCTAGGTATGAATCCCGAATCATTAATTTAAGACCTATACATACTTACACAAGTCTAACCACTTTGTCTTTCAAATTATCTTTCCATAAAATAAGCACAATTTCAGTACAAGCTTAGTACTTGTCAAATGGTTGTGAGATCTGAAAAATAACCCAGTTAGAGACTTCTCCTTCTGAACAGGATAGGATGGAACCTACAAAAAGGCTACTAGAACTAGTGAGTGTGTTTAGCAAGATTGTAGGATAGAGAAGCAATATATAAAGATCAATGATATATTTATATAGTAGAATGAGTAAATGGAAGGTGCAATTAACTCACTGTACCACTTACAATTACATCAAAAGTATAAACTACTCAGTGGTAGATATGACAAAAGATGTGAAAACCTGCAAAATAAAACTATAGGCATATAATTTATCACAGGTCAATAGGCTCAATATTCTTAAGATATCAATGTCCCTAAACTAATTTATAGATTTAGTAAAATCCCAATCAAAATTCAAGCAGGCTTTTTTATTGTAAAAATTGATAAGCTGATCTTAAAATTAAGTGGAAATGCCAAATAATCTATAATAGCTGAAACAATTTTAAAAATAACAAAGTTGGACGGCTAACACTACCTGATTTCAGGGCTGATAAAGCTTATACTAATCAAGGCAGGGTGATATTGACACAAAGATAAATATATCAATGAAAATAAGAGTCTATAGATTGATCCACAAAGCTGGACAGCTTATTTGACAATACTAAAAAGGCAATTCGGTGGAGAAAGGGTAGACTTTCAACAGATACTGCTGAACATTGAATACCTGTATCAAAAAATTCTTTAATCTATAACTTGTGCAAAATAGAAAAGTTAACTGAAATGGATCATAGACAAAAATGCAAACTTAAGCTATAAAACTTCTTTTTTAAATTTTTAAAATTTACTTACTGTTCAAGTACAGTATTCTGTCCCCCACTCCCATCCCAGCCCACCACCCACCCATGCTCCCCACCTCCCTCCCATTTCCATCCCCCCTTAGTTGTTCTCCATGTGTTCTCTATACTAGTTTCTGTGAATCTTTCCCCTTTTCCCCTGAAATTCTCTCCCTTCTCCCCTCTGGTCCCTGTCAGCCTTTCTGAATTTCAGTGTCTTTGGTCATATTTTGCTTGCTTGTTTGTTTTGTTATTTAGGTTCCTGTTAAAGGTGAGATCATATGGTATTTGTCTTTCACCGCCTGGCTTATTTCACTCAGCATAATGCTTTCCAGTTCCATTCATGCTGTTACAAGGGGTAGGAGAGCCTTCTTTCTTTCTGCTGCATAGAATTCCATTGTGTAAATGTACCATAGTTTTTTGATCCATTCATTTACTGATGGGCACCTAGGTTGCTTCCAGCACTTGGCTATTGTAAATTGTGCTGCTATGAGCACTGGGGTGCATAGGTTCTTTTGGATTGGTGTTTTAGGGTTCTTAGGATATAATCCCAGCAGTGGAATTGCTGGGTCAAAAGGTAGGTCCATTTTCAGTTTTCTGAGAAAATTTCATATTGTTTTCCATAGTGGTTGTACCAGTCTGTAATCCCACCAACAGTGATCTAGGGTCCCCCTTCCACCACAGCCTCTCCAACACTTGTTGTTTATTGCTTTGTTTATCATGGCCATTCTGATCAGTGTAAAGTGGTATCTCATTGTGTTTTTAGTTTGTATCTCTCTGATTCTGATAGCTAGCGATATTGAGCATCTTTTCATGTGTCTCTGAATCCTATGTATGTCCTTCTTGGAGAAGTGGAACAACAACAAAGACAGCCCAGACCAAGTAGAAGGAAGGAAATAACCAAGATCAGAGCAGAATTAATTTACATAGAGACTAAAAGCACAATTCTAAGGACCAATGAATCCAGGAGTTGGTTTTTTGAAAAGATAAACAAAATAGACAAGCCTTTAAGTAGGCTCATCAAGAAAAGAAGAGAGAGTACCCAAATAAACACAATCAGAAATGAAAGAGGAGAGATTACAACTGATACCACAGAAATAGAAGAGATTGTAAGAAATTACTATGAAGAACTGTATGCCAAGAAATTTGAAAACCTAGGTGAAATGGACAAATTTCTAGAAAAATATAGTCTTCCAAATCTCAATGAAGCTATAAAACTTCTAAAGTAAAACATGGTATTAAATATTTGTAACCTAGGATCAAGCAAAAGTTATAGATGTGATACACATATACTAAAAGCATAATTTATAAATAAAACATTAATTAATTGGGCTTCATGAAAATTAAAACTTCTGCTTTTCCAGAGATATTGTTAAGAAAAAGAAAAGACAATTCAAATTGGGAGAAAATATTTGCAAAGCATATATCCGATAAAGGATATATCCGTAGCATACATGTATATATCTAGAACATGCAGAGAGCCCTTAAATCTCAATA
>NW_028082514.1:0-544 GCF_014824575.4 Sturnira hondurensis
TCAATGGTTATTACAGGGGCCAGACACAATATATAAATGAGTGCAGCAGGATGTGGGGACAGTGCATGCCCGTGTAAAGGGTATGTCTTTGTTTCTGTCAACAGAATGGGGACTATTTTGTAGGACTGTCTATATAATTTAACTTAATTTAAATTTTTTAAAGAGTTTATTTATTTATTTTTAGAGAGAGGGGAAGGGAGGGAGAAAGAGAGGAAGAGAAACATCAATGTGTGAGGGAAACATCGATTGGTTGCCTCTCGCACATCCCCAACTAGGGACTGGGCTCACAACCTAGGCATGTGCCCTGACATGAAATCGAACCAGTGACCTTTTGGTTTGTGGGACAACACTCAGTAGGAGCCACACCAGTCAGGGCTAATTTTATTTTTTTAAAAAGAAGGCCGAAATCAGTATTCTTACGTGAAATTTTCTGATTTAAAAATGTTGGCATGCCATGTATAGATTTTTTTAAAGCAATGCAATAGTCACACAAAGCACATGTGAGGGCAAGTTCACTCCATGCTCTCCCAGATGTCATTTCTGC
>NW_028082515.1:0-546 GCF_014824575.4 Sturnira hondurensis
CCTTCCACTCTTACGCAGCTGAGAGAGTTCCCTAACATCACCATTTAAAAAGGCCTAACAGAGCACCCCCAGAACATCAGGCAGCCTGCCGAGGGGCCTGCTAACTCACACACAGGCCCCAGGGAGTGTAGGCAGAGCTGGGAGGAGAAGGGTTGGGGTCTCGAGAATCAGACACACACGTTCTCCTTGATGGTCACGGAAGAACTGCGCACCTATGTGAACTATTATGTATGGTTGCCTCTCATGTGTCCCCTGCTGGGAACTGGCCTGCAACCCAGGCATGTGCCCGGACTGGGAATCGAACCTCGATCCTCTGGTTCATAGAGTCGTGCTCAATCCACTCAGCTACACCAGCCAGGGCATATGTGAACTATTATGAAAATGAGAACAAATCGATCTTTTCTTACGTTTCTAAGTTGGGAAGCACTGGAGAGATTCTCCCAATATAGATTCAATCAATGTAGGAAGATCAGATAAATGCAAAAAGTGTTCCTAACTTCTGTAATATTTAACTCTCATTACCAAAAAAAAAAAAAAAAAAAAAAA
>NW_028082516.1:0-3422 GCF_014824575.4 Sturnira hondurensis
GATCACATGACCTTGTGTGGATATATAAAGGACTCTGAATCAACGTGGAACATCTCAAGAATCGCCTGAGTTGAGGCAACAGCTGCAGCAGAGCCACGAATATTTTAAACAAATGGCAAAAAAAAAACACAATTAAGTCATTGAAACAGTCCCTATCTTCTCCTACCACCCAAAATGAACAACATGAAAGGAAAATACAAGTTATTTCTTAGTGGCTGAATTCACAACATCACTGACCAACTCTCCAAAGGCCAGCAGCTGAGAAAGGAAAAGAGTGTTTTGCCTGAGTGGGCAGCCTGTACTGGAGCATCTGGTGGAATTCCTGAAGAGAGCTCAAAGAAAGGAATTTTGTGTTCTAGAAAAGCCAAACTCACCCTCATGGTCAGGTGCAGGATGAGGGAATTACAGAAGGTGACTTCCACCTCATTTAGGAGAGAGCCTTTGCTTAGGCAGCTGGTAGCTGATATTATGGATATTAATAAACTTTTCAAAAGTCTGGGAATGATAATTCATGAGCAAAGAGGCGTGATGGCATAGGAGCCAAAGTTGAAAATGCAGGGTGCATGTGCAACAAGCCGACCAGCAACCGTCATAGCAGAAAGACAACCTTGCATGTTGCTGTGAGATGCACATGACTTAAAAAAAAAACACTACAAATCTACAACTGCACTAGCATGGGAGAATAAAACAAAAGTCCAAACCTTTATATCTTATTTTATTTCTTTATTAAAGATTCAGTGTATTTAATTTTAGAGAGGCAGGAAGAGAGGGAGAAAGACAGACAAACATTGATTGGTTGCCTCTCCTGCGCTGGATCCCCACTGATCCTGCAACAACACAGGCACCTGCCCTGACTGGGAATCGAACCTGTGACATTTCCCTTCATGGAGCAATGTCCAACCCACTGGGTCACAGCAGTCAGGGAAACCTTTGTATTTTCAATGAATGTATTATAATGCTTTTGCCTCTGGCATTTATTTGTATATTGAGAATTTGAATGCAGGTTTTGTTAATATTGAACACTAAGAATGATTTTGGACACTAATAAATTGGCTTTACAAAAATGTGACAATAATATATTCAGAGAACTTATTTTGAAAGCAACTTTTTAAAACATGAGAATATAAGACAGAAAACTGTACTTGAACAAGAATTAAAGAAAAATGAAAATTAAAAAATGGGTTTTGTTCTAGGGGACATATCAGTAAAAATATTGCTGCGTGGAATATCTGAGATTGTCCTGCCAATGCTCTCCTCTAGGGCTTTAATGGTTTCGCGGCTTATATTTAAGTCTTTTATCCACCTTGAATTTATTTTGGTGTATGGTGTAAGTTGTTGCTTGAGTTTCATTTTTTTGCATTAGCTGTCCAGGCGGTGAAAGACAAATACCATATGATACCAGCATTAACAGGAATCTAAACAAAAAACCAAACAAGCAAGCAAAATGTGACCAATGACACTCAAATACAGAACAGGCTGACAGGGTCTAGAGGGGAGAGGGGAGAGAATCACAGGGGAAAAGGGGATGGACTCACATGAACAAGTATAAAGGTCACATGGACAATAACTAAGGTGGGGGCGGAAATGGGAGGGAGTAAAAAGTGAGGGGGGGCAGGGCTGGGAATATAAGACAGAAAAATTTAATTCTTGTACTTGAACAAGAATTAAATTAAAAAATAAAAATAGAAATAGAAAATGTTTTTTGCTTTCTTCTTCCCATTCAATATTGTTTTAGACCCGTGTATACCTTGAGAGGTGACCACCCCAATGGATCTGGGGCCCATCTGACACCATGCATATTTTTAAGAATATTCTTGAGTCGGGAGAGAGAAATCAGGGATGATTTAAAGAATTCTTAATTATTTTAGGGGGATATCCTAGAAAAAGGGGTAGAAGAAAATTACAAAATGTACCAAAGGGTTAATGTTGTGCTTTCCATTGTTGTGACTGGTTTTATAACTGGCAATTTACAAAAGAACTTTTTGAGAAAAGTTTCAGTATATACAAGCTCTGAAGCACTCTTAATTTTCATACGTAGTAACTATTTTTACCATTATTCATTTAAAAAATAGATGTATGCCAATAACTCATTTTAATCAGTTATTTTTGTTTTATTCTTTACATTTTTTTATTGATGAAGGAGAGAGTGAGTCCTCTTAGTGTGGCTTTCCTTGGGAGCTTCTTCTATGCGCCTGGTGGGGTACCAACCAGCATCTGCCTGTATTCGGATGATGCTCTAGCCAGGGGACCTACCAGGACTGCACCTATATCAATGTTGTTTAACCTTCTAATCAGAATGCAGAAAGAGAATTACATAGGTTACAGTTTGTATTTTATAGTGTTCTTATATGTCAGCTTCAAAAAGGCAATATTGTATATGGCAAGCTATGAAAATTCAAATACAATGAATAAAATATTAACTAAATTGTATATTTGCAACCTCAGGAAAGATGAATTTAAAAATAAAAAACCAAATACAGTTATTTTTCTAGGTTAGGGTTATTCAATTTATAATACAGTTTTAAATATTGGACACATTGAGAAAATGCATTAGCATGATTGGGTGAACAGCAAACATTGCCATTTTACACCTCTGAAACTTGATCAGTAAAAATAACATGAGCATTTATTACTGAAAAAGCAGCTAGAGATTCCAGTAAAATAGAGGAAATTTGTAGTTTTCATGCCTAAGACTGCTCCCATGGCTCCTCCAGTCCCATCTCAGTTCATGAGTAAGAAGTGCAATTCTTACTGTTTGGGGAATGCTGAAACATCACTGGTGTTACCACAGGGGAAGTCTGACTACTTTGGAAGTGGTGGTTAAATTGCCCACTCCTTTTTCAAGTCAAAGTGCTCAATCCACTAGGTTAAAATTGAAGAAGACCATCCTTTTTCTGGTCTGTGTCTGCAAAGTGCCAGCTACAGACAGGAAGGTACTCAATATGATGGCACAGTACGAGAGGTGATATTAACTCTCCAAGCTACTTGGTTGGTGGAAAACACATTTGCACTGTGTAGAAGAAACTAAGATAATCTGGTAAAAAAATAAGCCAAAGTTGACTGGAGAACTGATTTTAAAACTATGAGTCCTCCCCTACACACACACACACACACACACACACACACAAGTATATCAAGTAGCAGACAGTGGAGTCATACTGACTTGAGGTGTTTTTTGAATAAATCTTGACATGCATAAATTTTTTAAAATCATTGGTTGTCAAGTAAGCTTTGTAGGCCCAAGTGGAATCCCAGTAATTGAGCCAAAAATAAAATTATAACAAGAATTTAGTAAGCATTCTAAAACTGAAAACTAAAAACTGAGTAAGCATATTTCAAAAGACATGATTCTACAGTAAACATTTATAACTGAAGTTACAAAAATATAAATCTAATAAGCATGTAGGAGGATCCATGTTTAT
>NW_028082517.1:0-551 GCF_014824575.4 Sturnira hondurensis
CTCTTGCCATTTTCTGTTGGTTAGAGGCGAGTAGCAGGACCTACACTCAAGTAGAAGTGATTCATTGGTGAATAACGGAAGGCAGGGATCATGGGACACTATTGAGAGTCTGACTATCACCAGTTTGTTGGCACATGTGGCCCCAGGAACAGCCGTGTGAGACAGAGAAGGCAGGAAAGACAACTCATGGGTGTACTCTGTTGGAGTTGACGACAACGGGCACCAGGACTAAGGGGCCTGTTTGGCCCTGGAAACACAAGGGGAAAGCATTTGCCCATTGATTCCTGATCTCTGTAGGTGAAGGGAAGCTCCCCTGAGTATTAATTCCTGTTGCTTCCAGGCTGTATGTGTGTAACTCCAGAGCAGGACCCTGGGACATCTCCCATCATGCCATCCAAAAGCCTGGAGCAAGATACAGGATGCCCTGGATGGGTCAGGGGCCAGATGCTGACAAAGCCAGCTGAGGGCTGCACAGGTCAGGTTGCTGCAACAGTGGCCAGAGAAAGAGGCCCCGCGAGAGGAGTGAAGGGATGCATGTGGCATGGCTGATA
>NW_028082518.1:0-1126 GCF_014824575.4 Sturnira hondurensis
GATTTGCTACCCCAGCTCTTTCATACTTCCATTTGCATGGGTTGTTTTTTCATCCCTTTACTTTTGAGCTGTGTTTATCTTCAGTTTTGTGGTGAGTCCTTTGTTGACAGCATATATGTGGGTCTTGTTTTCTTATCCATTCAGTTACCCTATGCCTTTGGATTGGAGCATTTAAGCTATTTACATATAGAGTGATTGTTGATAGGTACATATTTAGTGGTACCTTATTCTCTTAACTCTGTTCATCTGCTGCTGCTTCTCCATCCTTCTTCTGCTCCTCCTTCCTAAAGCAGGTTCTTCAATATTTCTTTGCAATGTTTGCTTGGTGGTGCCAAACTCCTTTAGCCTTTTCTTGTCTTGGAAGCTCTTTATTCCTCCTTCAATTTTAAATGACAGTCCTGCTGTATAAATTATTATCGATTATAAGTCCTTGCTTTTTATCACTTGGATATTTTTGTGAATTCCTATTGGCCTTAAATGTTTCTTTTGAGAAATCAGTTGACAGTCTTATGGGAGCTCCCTTGAAGGTAAATAACAATTTTTCTGTTTCTGTTTCTGAGAATATCTGTTCAGCTTGAATCTTTGCTATTTTAATTATGTTGTGTCTTGGTGTGGGACTTTTGGGTTCATCTTGTCTGAGATTCTCTGTGCTTTTTGTATTTGTGTGTCTTTTTGCTTCACCAGGTTAGGGAAGTTTTCAGTCATTATTTCTTCATATAGGTTCTGGATTTCTTTTTTCTCTCTTCTCATTTTAATACCCTTAGGATGTAGATATTTTATGCTTCATGACATCTCAAAGGTCCCTTAAACTTATTTTTTTATTCTTTTTTCTTCTTGCTGCTATGACTGGGTATTTGTTTTTAACCCTATCTTGCAAATCACTGATTGAATCATCTGCTTGATCCAACTTACTATTTATTCTTTCCAGTGGATTCTTTATTTTGTTTATTCGTATTCTTCATTTCTGACTCCTACATATTTATGGTCTCCACTTTTTTCATGCTGTGAAGCATCCTTATAACCATTAGTTTGACCTCTGTGTCTGCTAAATAGCTTGCCTATACTTCTTTTGCTCTTTTTCAGGAGATTTCTCCTGTTCTTTAATGTGGGGTCTGTTTCTTTCTCT
>NW_028082519.1:0-947 GCF_014824575.4 Sturnira hondurensis
GTGACAGAATTGGGCACAAGAGGTTTCCTTTCCTTGCCCGTCCCCCAGAGCATGCAGCCTGGCTTCCTGCTAGATTCTCCAGAGCTGGTGGAAGGAGGCAGCTTCCCCAGGCAGAGTCGTGTCCTTGCTGAAGTCACACAAAGCAGAAGCCATGATGGAGGTCCTGTTTCTAGAACAGGAAGCCGACTTGACTTTTAAACAAGCCAGCACACATGCCTTTTCCCAGGAACACCCAGACCTTGGGGAGGCGTCCAAATTGAAGCAGGAGAATAAATATTGGACAGCCCCAAATAGGACTGATGTCCAAATGCGCATCCTGCTCTCGCCCAGCCCACTGTCCCTTTGTACCAGTTCTTCTTGAGCCTCATCCCCAATGGCCCCAGAACTCCCCACCTCCTCATGGATCAAGTTATCATCATGCTAATGTTCTTGCAGTTTCTTCTCCCCTTGACTTTGTTGCTGCGATCACACCCTGGCACTGCAAAGGCACCCCAGTGCCAGCCGTCCATCCTTTCCGTCGGGGCTTCCCCTTCTCCAGTTCAGCAAAGCGGGGGTTGAAGGNTTGACAGGCAACAAAAAAATTGTCCTTTCCTACCTCTCCTGTAACAAATATAAAACAACCGGAACTAACCTTTCGTCACCAGCTCACATTCCTTTACAGCAGATTCATGGGCATCTCCTTGGATGAGGTGCATCTGAGTTTTCAAGAGCTCTTGCAAAAAAAAACAAAACAGTAAAGTATAATTCTCCTGGAATCTACTTGTTAACAATGGTTATATCTTCATATCTTCACAATCTTCACATACCTTGAAAGTATTATATGTCGCCTCTTGTCAGTGTTTTGTGGGTTTTTTGTGTGTGTGTGCATTTTTTTTTTTTTTACTATTTCCACCTACTTGGTATACTCCTGTATCTCCAGATCTTGCTCTGTGTTGAGATAAAGAAAA
>NW_028082520.1:0-942 GCF_014824575.4 Sturnira hondurensis
TGGAGCGGCTTGAGAGGTGGGGATTGCCTGTTAAGAAGACCAGCCAGTAGTAAACGCCCAACAGAGTTTTCCGGAGAGTTAAGACGCTGCGGGGGGCAGGAGAGTCCTGCTCTCACCTGCCATTCATTACCTGTCCTGCCTTCCTGTGGGTGGCAGGGACGAGAAGCTGGTCACCCTGAAACGGGAGATAGGGTTGAAAGGGAGGAATCCGACTTTGGCACAGATCTTAACACTCAGGTCTTGGTGATCTTGTTCAGAGATTGTCAGGGGACACGAAGGTTCCTCTTTGGAGCTGGAGTGCCCATTAGCGCCGCTCTTTATTTTGTGGCCTGTCCTCTCCCTCTCGCGTTCCGCCCCGCCTTCCTGTGACTAACTCCTCGCTTTGTCCTTCCACTTCCAAGAGAATCCACCGTGCAAGGAACGGATCACCCTAGCGTGTGAAGATGGCTTGCCTCTCCAAAGGACAATGTATCTTTTAAAAAAGTGCTTATTAACCAAGAATAATTTGTAACTGGGAGAGGGAGGGAGGGTGAGGAGAGGGAAGAGGTACTTCGAAGTTCTCCTTGACCACCTTTCTAAATACAATTCACCTATCTCCAAAGTCAGCCACGGATTAAAACCCACCAATCACTGGGGCAGCACACAGTAAGATCTTAATAAGTGTTAGATTCTTACTGAAGAGCTATCATTTATTGAATATCCATCAGGTGCTTCCCTGTGCTCTTTCTAATTCTCACCTGTAAGATCAACATTTGTTATCCTCATTTTATAGATTAAAATGGATTATAAAATCATATAACCAATAGTGAAATGCAGACCAGCTTCCCCCGCACCCTCTCTTCTTTCCGCTCCTGCAACAATTATGGTCGCCTGAAGTCACCTTTTCGATTCACAAGTCCTGTGCTGCTACCCACCGCCACTTCCCTTCCACGGTCACCTTTG
>NW_028082521.1:0-636 GCF_014824575.4 Sturnira hondurensis
TACAGTGATGTTTCTCTCCCTCTCTCCTTCCCCTCTAAAGATAAATAAATAAATAAAACTTAAAAAAAAAAGAAATAATTCTATACAAGCTCTGAAATCAGTGTACATAATCTGGTTGGGGTTGTTTTTTTTTTTATTTTTAATTTTGTGGAAACTAACACTAACTCCAAAAGGAGAAATTTTGAGAATAAGTCTTAATAGTGCTTTTCAAAGTATTTGAAAGTTCTTAGTAGAAAAGAATCCTGTAAGAATATTATGTAATTTTTAAATATAAAAATATAGAACACAAATTTTATAAATAAAAATAATCTAGCATCTTCAAAAATGGAAACAATCTTTGTCAAATTCATTTGAGGTATATTTAATATACATTTTGGCTGGAGGCTGAGTAATCAAATATTAAAATCAGTAGTTAGCAAAGATGGATATCATAATATAGAAAGAACATGTCAAATGAAAAAATAAATCTGAAATGTTATTAAAAAAGTTTAATGGTTGATTTTTTTGTTACAATTTTACTAATTGCATTTTAAGACTTGGTGTTGCAGAGCAGAAACATTTCTTCAGCATTGGCAGCTGGTAGGTTGTTCCTATGGTAATTATATTGCATATTAGTGAGACTAAATAGACATCCAT
>NW_028082522.1:0-1651 GCF_014824575.4 Sturnira hondurensis
CCTGAGAGTGAGATGCACCAGTAAGCAGTACAGTGTGTCAGAGTCACAGTACCTGGGAACCAGACACTAGATGTGAGAAGAGACAGTGACCTGGTGAGCTGCAGAAACCAGCTGGGCCCTCAGGGCTTTGGGCCATGGCAAGTGTGTGCACTGTCACCAGCAGCAGCCGCTATGGGACTACCCTGTGTTCCCTACACGGGTGCTCATTAAAGGCCCATTGTCTCCTAGAAGCCTGAGCCTGGGGGCAAGTCTTGTACTCACTCTTGGGGACAGAGCAGCTGTGTCCTCTGTGGCCTGGCAAAATCACATGGACTTCTGTGTTGTCTCAGCAGGTGCTTCCCCTGGGGCTGTCCCAAGGGCTGAAGCCAACCTCCATCCACCCCTATCTGGGGTGTGAGCTGAGTTCAGCACCAGGGCTCAGGGAGGGGCTGGGCAGCCCCTGGATGGACACATATTTGCATGGACAGCCCCTCCCCTGGCAGAGGGTGGGGAAGAAAAGGAGGCCTGGGCAGCCCAGCCACACTGTGGGCTCAGGGGCTATGTGCACCATGGCCTTGACCCCTCTGCTCCTCATGCTCCTCTCTCACGGCACAGGTAGTGGTGGGCCTCGGGGACCAGGGCTCAATTCCCATGTTTATTCCCTTCCTGCTCCATCTTTTGAGAAGCTTCCCCTGGTTCTGCACCATCAGTGACAAGTGTCTGTGTCTGCAGGTTCTCTCTCCCAGCCTGTGCTGACGCAGCCGCCCTCAGTCTCTGCATCTCCTGGAGCCACAGCCAGACTCACCTGCACCCTCAGCAGTGACATTGGTGTTTCTGACTACTACATTCACTGGATCCAGCAGAAGCCAGCGAGCCCTCCCTGGTTTCTCCTGTGGTACAAGTCAGATTCAGAGAAGCACCAGGGCTCCGGGGTCCCCAGCCGGTTCTCTGGATCTAAAGACACCTCGGCCAACACAGGGCTCCTGCTCATTTCGGGGCTGCAGCCTGAGGATGAGGCTGACTATTACTGTGCTACAGGTCATGTCAGTGGGAGCAGCTACAGTTGCTCACAGTGGCTCAGATGATGAGGAAGTGAGACAGAAACCCCCAGGCCCAGTGGTTATGACTCTGAGCCTCACAGAAGCTTCTGTGGAGGCCACTAAGGTGGGCTCCTGTGCATCAGAATGTCCGTGGAAGGAGAAGGAGCAGCACAGTCATGAGTGAGGGCCCAGGGTGTCCCCAGGGACACACTCCCTTAAGGGGTGACAAAGTCTGACTCACTGTCCCCACAGAGTCTGGAGTAAATTTTAACAAAATACATATTTTTCAGTAAAAATCCCATTTCCTTTTATTGTTGTATTCTGCTCACATAAAACACTTCATTTTTGACACGTCTGGTCACCAAATGTGGGGGAATTTTTTTTTTTTTACCATAAGGAATTCCCTGTGACACCAGCTGGATGTCCCACCTCACAACTCAGCTCTCACACGACTGCCTGGAGATGCGTCAGGTTCGCAGTGGAAGGGCTCTNACTTCTGGTCACCAAATGTGGGGGCATTTTTTTTCACCATAAGGAATTCCCTGTGACACCAGCTGGATGTCCCACCTCACAACTCAGCTCTCACACGACTGCCTGGAGATGCGTCAGGTTCGCAGTGGAAGGGCTCTGTC
>NW_028082523.1:0-1318 GCF_014824575.4 Sturnira hondurensis
ACCTTTCAAGGGATGTGGAACACAGCTCCTCTTCCCCATGACAGCTCTTCAAATTACTGCAAGGCAGGGTGGTTCTCACTACCCACCCCCACTCTTTGTCTTTCTCTCTCTCTCTCTCTCTCTCTCACACACACACACACACACCCCTCTCTAGGTTAGACATTTGATTCCTTTCCCTTCTCTGGACATTTGATTTTTGTGAATATATCTTTTTTAATTGATGAGAGAGAGAGAGAGTTTTTTCCTGCTTATTGATGCATTCATTCATTGATTCTTGTATGTGCTCTGATCAAAATTGAACCTGCAATCTTGGAGTAATGGGATGATGCTCTAACCAACTGATCTCTTTGGCCCGGGCTGTTAATATCTCTCTTAAAGTCTGATCCTCAATTGGTTATGTTCCATTTCTAGACATGGGCTGGAGTTGAGACTCTTACTTCCTTTGATGTGATTGGAGTTAACAAGTATCTACTGAACATCTAATAGATGTGAGGCCCATATATTAATAAGGAACTAGTCCTTAAAGAAATCTTTTGCATTCCTTGAGCAACAGCAGTTCACAATGAGATCGTCAGCAGTTAAAAAAAACTAGGTTTTTGCTATAAGAACCTTCATCACACAAAATTTTCCCATCCTATTTTATACAAATATAATTCATATTTATCTGAGGCTTTTTTCCCTTTTGTTATTTGGCACCCCCCCGCCCCCCCACCACCACACACACACACACACACACACACACTTTCAATTATACGCTACTCCAGAGTCAGGTAACATCCGAGTGATAGTTCTACTTGTTTTCCGCACTTCCTGCATGTATTGGATAAGGTGGGCTGAACTGCTGCCACAAATGCACCCCAAATCTATAATGGCTCAAGCATAATATAAGCGTTGGTTTCTTACAACTGTTCGAGGAAGGTGCTGCTGACTGGAGCACAGCTATCTTCCCCACGGTGGTTGAGGGATCCAGGGTCTAAGGACCCTGCAAACTCTTACAGCTGCATCATCCATCCCACAGACAGTGTAGAAAAACTCAGAAGAATTTTTATGGCCCAGGCCTATAAAGGCCACTTCTACTTCTACTCACAACATTGGGAAGAATTTTGTTACACGGTTCCATTAACCACAGGAAGATTGGGAAATGTAGCCCAGCTACATGCCTAGGAAGAAAGAAAGGAAGGATTTTACTACATAACCTGCAGACTGCCACAATGGCATAATTCTGTTTCTACTTTTTAGCGCTATTGTTCATAGCCCTACTTTAATTTCTATAAAATTTGTCATTCCTTTGCAATGTTGTTGGATGATGATTGTAGTC
>NW_028082524.1:0-876 GCF_014824575.4 Sturnira hondurensis
GCTTAAAACAGACCTTATTTATGTGACTCTTCTGATAGACATATGTAAGTTAATTTGTATGTGTTCAGTGATTACTAGTATGGGCAAGTGTCACAACAGACACCATAGTTCAGCAGTGGGCATCCGGAAGAATCACAGGTTCAGGCGGTTGGTGTCAGGCATGGGAGCTGACAGACAAGGAGGATGTTACGGGCAGGGCTTGGGGCTTGAGGATGAGAGTAGATGTGATCCGTGCGTCCTGAGTTGCCTTCAGAGGGGTCCGGGGAAGACAAGCTAATAGACGAGGAAGCCAGTCTGCGAGTGCTTGCATGCAGCCCAGCAGCCAGACCCCTGGGGGTTCTGTAGCCTCTGCCGCACGGACCTCCTACTCAGGGGAAGAAGAGGCACAGCCCCAGAGGAGGGAGTATCAGCAGTGGGGTCCGTCTGCCCTGCCCTGACTCTTCACTTCCTTATTTTACCCCCCCCCCCCAGGAGTGCCTCAGAAATTTGAGGGAAAATGAAAAAGCCTGAGCCATTAGGCCATACTTTGTTTTGTTTTCTTCTGTGTAATAGCCTATTTTTTTGAGTTTCGTTTATAGCAAAATTAAGTGGAAGGTGCAAGGATTTCCCATGTACGGATGCCCCACACATGTGCAGACAGCCTCCCCGTTACCTGCACCCCCACCAGAGTGGCACATTTGTCCCACTGGTGGGCCCTCATGGACGTGTCATTGTCACCCAGAGTCCAGTCTGCATTCAAATTAGTTCTTGTTGTATGTTCTGTGGGTTTGGACAAATGTAAAACCACATGTATCCACCATGATAGAATCTACGAAGTAGTTTCCCCACCCTAAAAATCCCCTGTGCTCCACCGTTTATCCCCCGCTCCCACCAGCC
>NW_028082525.1:0-1052 GCF_014824575.4 Sturnira hondurensis
ACATTCAAGTATCATTACTCAAACCTGCAAATCTAATAGAAATGTTCACTAGGTTTCCCCAGCGTGGGGGCGTTCATTGCATCCCTTTTTTAACAGCCCGGTGCCCTTCCTACAGAGAGCAGTGAGGTGTGACTTAGGCTCTCGCTGATCACAGGAAATGTGGGGGAAGGAGGACTGTCCCCCAAATGTACCCACACAACTTTCCTTCCTCTGATTTCAAAGTCTCTGCACGTTCCCCAGTTTCAAAGGGGAGTTCAGGCTTGAACGGTGGCCGTGGCTCTGCCTTTAATTTGTGACATCTAATCCTTACTTTCAGCCCTGCCGGTCACATCTCACCATCTCATTGCGTGCACCCCGACACGAGGCAGCACGGCCAAGGGGACCCAGTACCGTGTGACATTTTTTAAAAGTATTAAAAGGCAGCGGAAGATGACGCCTGAAACGTGCCGGAGAGGGCCCGGGGGTGGCTCTTCTCCAGCTGCGGACCCGGAGTCTGGCTGCCAGGATCGGGGCTTTACATACAAACATCCTTATCCAAACAGTCTCCTCTCACGCCTAATACACGCACTCCTGTTGAGTGAAAGCCACTTGCCGAAGCGGCTTTGCTGTCTCTTTGCAGTCTGCTCAGGCACGGCCTCGTCAGCAGGAGTCCGGCTCCGAGATCCATTGCCTGAGATTTCCCGTGGAGCCTGCATGAAGGCCTGCTCAGCCCCATGCGGTTGCGTATCTGTCGCCACCAGGACAAGTAGGCAGGGCTCGGGAGTCTGAGCATCTCAGAACAGCTCCCCGACGCCGCACTTTACTCACAGTGAATGAACAATGAACGCTTTACATGCTGGCCCCACGAGGGGAGGGGGTGCTTTACATCCTCCCCATGAGGATGGGAGCTTGCGGGAGCTTACTCGAGTTAAATAAGGGGAGAGGCTCTTAGAGGGAAGCTCCTTAAATGGGCGGGTCAGTAACTGGTTTACTGAGAGCAGGGCTTCTGGCTAATGGGGCAGGGAGGGCGAGGGGTGGGCAGGGGGCGGGTAAAGAGCCATGCTCATCACAGC
>NW_028082526.1:0-1094 GCF_014824575.4 Sturnira hondurensis
GTGCGTAGGTTCTTTTGGATTGGTGTTTCAGAGTTCTTAGGATATACTCCTAGCCATGGAATTGCTGGGTCAAAAGGCACGTTCATTTTTAGTTTTCTTAGAAAATTCCATACTGTTTTCCATACTGGTTGTACCAGTCTGCAATCCCACCAACAGTGAACTAGAGTCCCCTTTTCGCAACAACCTCTCCAGCACTTGTTTATTTCTTTGTTTATGATAGCCATTCAGAGTGGTGTTAAGTGGTAACTCACTGTGGTTTTGATTTGCATCTCTCTGATAGCTAGTGATATCGAGCATCTTTTCATGTGTCTCTGGATCCTCTGTGTGTCCTCCTTGGCGAAGTGTCTGTTCCAGTCCTTTGCCCATTTTTCAATTGGGTTGCTCATCTTCTTTGAGTCGAGTCAAGTGAGTTCTTTGTATATTTTGGAGATTAAACCTTTATCTGAGGTATCATTGGCAAATATGTTTTCCCAAACTGTTGCTTCTCTTTTTATCTTGATACTGTTTTCCTTGACCATGCAGAAGCTTTTAATTTTGATGAGATCTCATTTGTTTATTCTTTCCTTTATGTCCCTTGCTCTAGGGGATGTATCAGTAAAAATATTGCTGCATGGAATATCTGAGATTTTCCTGCCAATGTTCTCCTCTAGGGCTTTAATGTTTTGACAGCTTATATTTAA
Source organism: Sturnira hondurensis (assembly GCF_014824575.4). Taxonomy (NCBI): domain Eukaryota; kingdom Metazoa; phylum Chordata; class Mammalia; order Chiroptera; family Phyllostomidae; genus Sturnira; species Sturnira hondurensis. Next base: position 681 of record NW_028082526.1, read on the forward strand.
GTCTTTTATCCACCTTGAATTTCTTTTGGTGCATGGTGTAAGTTGGTGCTTGAGTTTCATTTTTTTGCCTGTAGCTGTCCAGCTCTCCCAACACCATTTGTTGAAGAGGCTATCTTTACTCCGTTTTATGTTATTGCCCCCTTTGTCGAATATTAATTGACTGTAGAGATTTGGGTTTATTTCTGGGCTCTCTATTCTATTCCGTTGGTCTATGTGCCTGTTTTGATGCCAGTACCAGGGTGTTTTGATTACAGTGACCTTGTAATATAGTTTGGTATCAGGTATTGTGATCCCTCCTACTTTGTTCTTCTTTCTCAAAATTGAAGCTGCTATTCGTGGTCTTCTGTGGTACCATATAAATCTTTGAAGTGTTTGTTCTATGTCTGTGAAATAGGCCATTGGTACTTTAATAGG
>NW_028082527.1:0-1122 GCF_014824575.4 Sturnira hondurensis
TCTTTCCTGCTTTTGTCTTTATGTAGTTTAGGGATTTGGATGATGCAAGTAGTTTAAACAGACTTTGGGAGTTTCCCTCGTTCTTGGATTTTTTGGGATAATCTGTGAGGGATACTAGTTAGCTCTTCTGTAAATTCTTTTGTGAAACCATCTGGTTCAGGGCTTTGGTATGTTGAGTTATTTCTTGTCACTGCTTCCCTTTCACGCGCTATTATTGCTCTGTTCAGGCTTTTTGCTGCTTACTCATTCACTGTTGGTAGGTTACGTTTTTCTAGAAATATGTCTGTTTCCCATTGGTTTCAAATTTCTTTGAAAATACTTCCTCATAGTAGTTTCTTACAATTATTTTTTGTACTTCTGTGGCAGGAGATCTAGTCTGTCTTATTTCATTCTGATCATGCTTATATTTTTTTTTGTATCTTTTGTTTAATGGTCTGCTTAAAGGCTTGTCAATGTTGTTCATGTGAGCAAGCAGCTACTTCTCAATTCATTGGATACTTCAAATTGCGTTTTTCATCTCTGTGTCATTTTAGTCTGCTGTGATCTTCATTACTGCCTCACTTTGATGTGGTGTAGGCTGTGTTTAGCGTTGTTCCTCAAGTTTTCGTGGGTGTAGGAAAGGGTTCTTTATTTCAGAAGTTTCTGTCTTGTTTCCGTAGCCCACTATCTGAATGAACTTCCCTCTCTGAAACGCCTCCACTGTGTGACATGAGCTTTGGTGTTTGGTGAGTTCATTTGCATTTGTTTTCAGAAACTTTTTGATGACTTGCTGATTCTCATTGTTAACCCACTCACTACTGTAGGAGCTCCATGAGTTGGAGTGTTTCTGACTGTTTTTCTTGAAATTTTATACATTCACTTTCATGTGCTCAAAGAATATGCTGGTTGTAATTTCCATTACTTTGAAATTTGGGGGGCTTGTTTTGTGTCCTATCACGCGTTCTGTCTTTGAAAATGTTCTCTGTGCATGTGGAACTAAAGTATTTTTAGCGGACCTGGGAAGACATGTATGCTATATGTCAGGTAAGTTCATTTGACCCTGAATCGTGTTGAATACCACAATATCATACTTGATATTTTGTTTGGAAGATCTATACATTTTGAAAGTGCAGTGTTTAAATC
>NW_028082528.1:0-646 GCF_014824575.4 Sturnira hondurensis
TAGGCCCCGCCTCCCAGAGGCACTTAGGAGGAGAATCCCCAAGCCCCGCCTCTATTCCCTTTAGGTCAAACCCTGCCCGAGTAGGAGTAGGATGATGACTAAAGCCCCTCTAGTTCCCTTTATCTTAGCTGGAGTGGCAACTGAGGCCCACATATATCCTTGTGTCCTAACGTGCCCCCCCACCCCCAACGTCCCTATGGCCACACCCCAGAACTCACACCCCTACCTTTCATACACTCACACCACCCCTCATCCTATATTGAGCCCCCAATTCTTACACACCAGGGCCTGTGTAACTTCAAATCCCCGCCCCGGCAGCCCCCGCACCCCTGTACTGCCCACCCTCAAAGGCTGGCACCTACACTCGCCCGACCCACCACCCCCCCAGTACCCACCCACGCAGACTGTCCACAGCGGTGTCAGCTTCCCCCTCCCCACCCCGTGCAGATCCTGCTGCCTGCCCCACTGGGGTGGAGGGCCTTGGGGACAGGAAGGCAGGCCAGAGCCAGCTCCCCAGTAATCCCCCCACATCCCTCAGGGAGCGGGACCCCAAGTACAGTGAGAAGGACTCGCAGCAGCGGGAGCGCGAGCGAACGCGCCAGAGACGGAGGTCCTACTCGCCCATGCGGAAGCGCCGGAGAGACTC
>NW_028082529.1:0-1815 GCF_014824575.4 Sturnira hondurensis
AATCAACGTGTAGAAGGACAGATGGCACAAACAACCTGCTTTCGGTGGTTAGCCAACAGCGGTGGCTAGCTCCCTCTCAAAGCCAAGCCCCTTCCGAGGGCCTGTTCTAGGTCACATCACAGCTGCACTCCTTCTGAGAGTGAACCTGCCACACAGGGGCGGTGGGGGTGCTCGCTGGGTGTGAGGTCCCAGGGGGTGGCTTTAGAGAAGAGCAGACTTTTCTCTGGAAAGGATTCCTTTTACTGCAAAGAGGCTGATGGTGATGCTTCAGGGCAGCATATTAGTATATTCTGTTCCAGCCTCGACTTGACGTCCTGTCAAATAACTGCACACCAGACACGGGGTGGCAAACCACCCTCCTAAGGGCTGTGCCTGCCTGAGCCTAGGAGGTCCACGAGGAGGCTGCAGGTTGGAGGCCAGCCCCTCGCTCTGGACAGTCCTGGGGTTGGGCAGGTCCTCTCCACCCTGCTCTAACCACTGAGCTGCCAGCTGCTCCTGCCTGGGAAGGGGGTGGGCTGGCGACAGCGACCCCCCAGAACTCAGTTTACTGCTCTGCGGTCTCAGGGCCTCCCACAAGCCCGGCAAAGCACTGCCTCCACGAAGACCATCCACGAAGAACACGACACGAGTCCGTCTCACATCCAGCCCCTGAGACCGCGGACACCGTGCCAACCAACACTGTCCTGGAGAGTTCTCTGCAAAGCCGGACCCTTCAGCTCTGATCCACTCATCTGCACATTGTCATTGGCTACGGACATAGGTTGAAATAGTATGACTGCACTTATCAGAACACAGAGAATTTTTTTCCTTGGCACCCAAGGGCAGCCAAAGAGAGAACAGGAGCAGGGCTCAGAGGAGGACACTGGACCGAGGTCCAGGGGACCTGGGTGTGGAGCCCACGGGGCTGCTCACCCTGTAGTGAGTGACCCTGGGCGCATCGCTTTCTGTCTCTGCCTCCCGTCTACCAAACAGGGGTAATGATCTCTGGTCAGCCCTCCCACCAGCGGAGGTCCGACGTGCCAGCGTGCAGGCACGTGTGGAAGGGGTGTATTAAACCACACACGTTTCAGGCCTGGTGTGGACACTGGTCCTCTTTCCCTTAAGTCCTGATCACCTGTCCCAACCTGTCTCTCGGGTGCTTTCCACTCCCCAGACACTGGGAAGAGTCCATCCCCACAGGCCACTCCTGACTTAGCAATGCATCCGGTTGGGTCTTCACTGGAACAGAAGTCACTTTTAAGGACCCTTATGAATAAAGGGCTGCAGGTTTTACTCTGCCACTTTTGGGCCCCAGCTTTCGCGGGGACAGAAAGCCAGCTAACCCGGGGTCAGACAGCCAGTCTCGAAGGCGTCGGAGTCAGGAGATGTCACTTGCTAATGAAAACACAGCCCTGGTCCCGCACCTCCCAGCCACACAGCACAGCAGGGGGCGCGTGAGTAAAAGGTTCCTCTCCTGCCTGCACCCGGCCTGAGACAGTGACAAGCAAAGGACATCAGTGCTGAGACTGGAAAGGGCTGTCCTAGTAAACGAGGGCACGGGCAGCTGGCTCAGGGGGAAACCTGGACGCGTTCCTCGGCTCTTCTTCGTCACACTGGACCCACCCTCACCGAGCCAGGGGCTGTCAGACAGGGTCCGGCTCTCCACTGACCGTCCCGGTTAGTCTCTTCAACGGAAAGTCAACGAAGAAACATCAAGGCCGCTGGAGAAAAGCTGAGGAACGCCAAGTCCGGTGCTTTGTGAGGCCGTGCGGTGCGGAACCCACTGCCCTGCCCTGTCGGAGGAGCTCCCAGACCCAGGGCCACGTCACAGTCAGA
>NW_028082530.1:0-603 GCF_014824575.4 Sturnira hondurensis
TCCAGTGTGACATTTCACGTTGTTGCTGCCCTGCTGACTTTTTTCTTTGTCCGGAACACCTAGCAATTGATAACAGTGAGGTGCTAGAACCCCATACTAAGATTGTATTGCTATGATCTCTCCATTAATGTACTCCAAATTTTTCTTTATATATTTAGTTGTTCCTATGTTGGGTGTATATATGTTTACAAGGGTTATATCTTCTTGTTGGATCAATCCCTTTAGTATTACATAGTGACTTTCTTTGTCTATTGTTATGGCCTTTGTTTTAAAGTTTACTTTTTCAGATACAAGTATTGCTACCCCATTTTGGGGGGTGTTTTTGCTTTCATTTGAGTGGAATCCAACCCTACACTTTCAGTCTGTGTGTATCTTTGGTTCTGAGGTAGGTCTCTTGTAGACAGCATATATATGGGGCAAGTTTTCTCATCCATTCAACTACTCTATGTCTTTTGATTGGAGCATTTAATCCATTTACATTTAAGGTTATTATTTTTAGGTACTTACATATTGCCATTTTATTCTTTATACCTACATTGCTCCCTTTTTTTCCTTCTTATAGAAGGCCTTTTAACATCTCTTGCTATATTAATTTGGTAGTAA
>NW_028082531.1:0-576 GCF_014824575.4 Sturnira hondurensis
TTGAAAGTTAGCGGGGAGGCAGTGAAGCTTCCTCGTCTTAGACGGCTAACGAGCTAAACAAAACGTCCTAATGGGACAGAGGACGACAGATACCGCAGTTCTTCTCTCTCGGAATGAAGGGCGGGAAGAAATGAACATCATTTGCCAGGACCTGTCTTCACTGGGCCCCTTTCAGCGGGACTCTCGAGCTGTCCCTAGATTTCCCAGTCCTGCGGAGGCTGGCCATGTGACTCAGTGCAGGTCCCGGGGGCAGGGGACACAGGGAGCAGTGCGGGCATTCGCTGTTGGAGTTCTGCCCTTGCAGAATTGAGGGCGGGCTCTCACAATCTGTCTGCATTCCCGCTGGGTGAAGTTGAAAGTAGGACCAAAAGCAAACAAAACATGGGGGGAGTGAGCTGGGTTATCCAGGTCGGACCCGAAAGTGACGCCACATAACCGTGTTCTGTCACGGTAGTGCGGAGTCTCACTTTAGAAGAATAACTGCCGAGACTGGCTCATGTTAGACTAATGACAGTAAACACTCGAGAAGCCCGGTTCATGCCCGTTTTTTTTTTTTTTTTTGCTGTGACCCCTTTG